>NC_139722.1:11053421-11223421 GCF_964211835.1 Anser anser | reverse complement strand
AAAAAGGAAGACCTATCAGTCTCACCACTGTGCCTGGCAAAATCATGGAGCAGATCCTCCTGGAAACTATGCTAAGGAACATGGAAAACAAAGATGTAATTGGTCAGACCCAACATGGTTTCACTAAGGGCAAATTGTATCTGACAGATTTAGTGGCCTTCTACAGTGATGTTACAGAACTGGTGGCAACTGACTTCATCTACCTGGACTTGTACATTTGATACTCTCCTGCACAATATTTTTGTTTCTACAGTGAAGAAATATGGATTCAATAGATGGATCACTTGTCAGGTAAGGAATTGGCTGGAAGGTTTCAAAAAGTTGCAATCAACAGCTCAGTGTTGAGACCAGTAACAAGTGGTGTCCCTTAACTGTCTGTACTCGGACCGGTATTATTTAACTTCTTTGTCAGTGACATGGTCGTTGGGATTGACTGCACCCTCAGCAAGTTTTCAAATGACACCAAGCTGAGTGGTGCAGTGGACACACTAGAGGGAAGGGATGTCATACAGAAGGACCTGGACAGGCTTGAGAAGTGGGCCTGTGCAAACCTCATGAAGTTCAACAAAGCCAAGTATTAGTTCTTGCAACTGGGTTGGGGCAATCCCAAACATGAATACAGGCTGGCTGATGACTGGCTTCAGAGGAGATGGACTTGGGGGCATTGGTGGACCAAAAAAAAATGAACATGAGCCATCAATGTGTACTTGCAACCCAGAAAGCCAATCGCATCCTGGGCTGCATCAGAAAAATGTGGCCAGTAGGTCAAGGGAGGTGATTCTTCCCCTCTACTCCACTCCTGTGAGACCCCACCTACTTTGTCCAGTTCTGAGGCCCTGAGAGTAAGATATGGACATGTTAGAGTGAGTCCAGAGGAGGGCCACAAAGATGATCAGGGAGCTGGAGCACCTCTCTTACAAAGCCAGGCTGAGAGAGTTGGGGTTGTCTAACCGACAGAAAAGAAGGTTCCAGGGAGACCTTATAGTGGACTTCCAGTACTTAAATGGAGCTTTCAGGAAAGATGGAGAAGGATTCTTTATTAGGAAGTGTAGTGATAGGACAAGGGATAATGGTTTTAAACTGAAAGAGGGTAGACTTAGATGAAACAATAGAAAGAAATTATTTACTGTGTGTATGGTGAGGCACTCAAACAGGTTGCCCAGAGAAGTTGTGAGTGTCCCCTCCCTGGAATTGTTCAAGAACACTTGGCCTTGGTTGAGGCTGTGGACAACTAACGGGAGGTGTTTCTGACCATGGATGGGGGGGTTGGGACCATATTACCCTTAAGGTTTCTTCCAGCTCAAACTATTCTATGATTGTATGATTCTGATTAAAAAATAAATAAAAAATATTTTGTTGTGAATAGTAACCTATAGAAATAGAATAGAATAGTTCAGTTGAAAAGTTGGAAGGGACCTTCAAAGATCATTAAGTCCAACTGCCTGACCTCTTCAGGGCTAACCAAAAGTTAAATCATGTTACGGAGGGCATTGTCCAAATGCCTCTTGAACACTGACAGGCATGGGGCATCAACCCCATCACTAGCAAGCCTGTTCCAGTGCTTGACCATCCACACAGTAAAAAAATATTTACTAATGTTCAGCCTGAACTTCCCCTGGCACAGCTTTGCATCGCATTCCCTCACATCCTATCATTGGTTACCAGGGAGAAGAAATCAACAGCTCCCTCTCCACTTGCACTCCTCAGGAAGTTGCAGAGAGCACTGAGGTCACCTCTCAGCCTCCTTTTGTCCAGACTGGACAACCCAATGTCCTCAGCCTCTTCTCAGAGGACATGCCCTCCAGCCATTTCACCAGATTTGTTTCCCCTCCCTGGATGCTCTCAAGGACATTAGCATCATTTTTATATTGTGGAGCCCAGAACTGCATACAATATTTAAGGTAAGGCTGCACCAATGCTAAATATAGTAGAAGAATCGCCTCTTTTGACCAGCTGTCTACATTTGGTTAAATTCACCCCAAAATGTGATTTGCCCTTTTGGCAGCCAGGGCACACTGTTGGCTCATGATGAGCCTGCTGTTGACCAGCACCCAGAGATCCCTTTCTGCTGAGCTTCTCTCAAGCCACTCATCTCCCAGTCTCTACCTGTGTCAAACACTACTCCATCCCAAGTGCAGTTCCTGGTATTTTCATTTGTTGAATTTCATGCATTTGCCTGTCACCCAGTCAGCATGGGCAACTCAGATGTGAAGATTCATTTAACAGTAACTAGTATCGTCTGAGTTTATGCAATCTCCTGCCAAGGAGTGCAGTAGGGCAACTCAAAATTAACTCATCTTTTGAACAAGTACAGCATTTGATCTGTATGCTGACGCACTTTTATAACCTAGCAGATAGGAAGAAAAGGAGTGCTAGTATGAAGACAGAAAGATATCTGAAACATTAAATTCAGACTAGGATGCTATTTAGATTATTTAGGTTTTGAGGTTCTCTAAGTCAGTGAAAGGAAATTGGCATCTCAAGGGGTTTAAGTTTGACATTTCAAGTAAAATAGGGTGTATGCATCTACCTTGGACACTCTGTGACCATGAACCAGCTAGATATGGTTAAGTTACAAGTCACTTAAACTTTCTGAGCCTCAGTTCTTCATTTGTAAAATGGACTAATTGCATTCCACACTTAAAGAGGAAATTGGATTACTGAAAATGCAGCAAAATGTCTGAAGTTTTCAGAAAACATAGTAGTAAAGATCATAAAATTAGAGAAGATGATGGCTTACTGTAGATGCAAAAGGTGTCTGTGCATATGGGTGGAGTACAATGAATAGACAACCTTGATGGTATGCAGAGCAAATCACAGCATTTATGCAGAGCTGCATTGTGAGAAAAAGGTCTCAACTTCAAACAGGTTTGGTCACAGCAAGGCATGAACTTGACTGTCCTCTTTTTGGATTCCTGTCAATGTATCAGCAGGGTGCTGATGCACAGGGAGACTTTACTGACTTCCATTTCCATGAGTATAGCCATATCTGTCCCACTCCACTGCATGACTGTAGAGTGGGACATACACAATCAACAATCATTGATTTTATGATTGATCTGTGGTTTTAGGTATAAAACACTGTGAAAGAGATGGTTTGGAGAATTCTTTGAAGTAAAATTCTTTGAAGTAAGATGATTTTGTTTTCTATTAAGTGCACTGTAACAAAGGAAAAAATGAACTTTCCTCTTCCTACAGCAGTGCAAGTTGACACTAGGCACAAACACAAAGCTCAGTTTGTTGTTATTTAAACTTCTTTAATCCTGGCTACTGATGCTTGTGGAGAAGGAAGGCATACTTGGAGAGAAGCCATACTTTCTCAAATTGATTAAAAACACCTTTTGAACAATAAATAACTTTAGGGGGCTGACCTTTAAATGCAATGATACTGCAGAGTTCTGCAGTATAAAATAAGATTCCTGTTCCCAGCATTTTTGAACATTGACTTGTCAACTACTCTTTTTGACAAGCTTCCGGCTTAAAGATCAGTTATTTACTTCTTGTCAAACAAGTATGCTTCCAGTAGACTTTACAGGTTAAAAATATTCAAGAGAAACCAGTATATCTTTGCTCAGTGTGTGGGTAACTTTGGTGCTGTTTGATCACATATAGATAGCACTGGATAAATTGCTGGCATTGTTTCTTGTCATCTGATAAAACAGGGCAATAAATTTTACTGCAGGTTGGCAGCAGGAAGAGCTGCTGCAGGTCAGGTCTGAGGTGAATGGTACTTTTATAAGGATTGAAGGAGACAATAAAAATTAATCAAATTGAAGGATCTGTAGTAATCAGAGACAGCCTAAAGCCAAGGGGTTTGGACCCAGCTTTTTTTTTTTTTTTCTCGAATAATTGGTTTCTAAACTTGCAGTGAGAATGAGATTGCCTTTTTCTTGATCTGGTTTCATAATTGGTGCATAATTGGTGTCTTCCACATTCAATCCACAACATCCATCAGTCATCATCACAAAAAAAATAAATAAATAAATAAAAAAGAGACAGGATAGCAAGAAAGTGACACACAAACAAGGAATAAGGAAATCGAATGTGTATAGACATTGCCTTACCCTGTGAAAGGATCTCACTCTGCCAGGATCTCACTTGCTTGAAAAGCTCGGCTGCATAAATAAGGAGTCTGCAAATGAAAGATATTGGTGTTTTCACAAATGTTTGCCGGCTGTGGGTGCTAACCTACTGTTACCCAGATGCCTACTGAGTTCTGCTTGCTTCTTTTTCTCAGCCCCACATAAACTGATATAAAAGTTCTTGTCAGAAAGATATTTTAATGTTATTTCCCCTCAGTCCTAATGTATCAAGACCTGAGTGGCCTGAACTAGCTCAGCTCTTCTCCAGCAAGAAGTTTGCCGAAGCCTTTGTGTTTCTATTTAGACACTCCTTTAGCAAACAGTTTCCATCATCAGATCTATTGCAACTTAGGGTGAGGGAAGGAAAGACCTCTTATGCTTTTTATGAGTTTCAAATTGTAAATGAAAACATTGATCTCAAGCTAACTGTTGAGTTCAGTGTAACCTACTCTCTCTGCTATAGATGAAAACATTGGAACCGCAAATGTCTTCTATGGGTTACCAGGTTCTATTGCAGTTTATAAAGAAAACACAAACATCATTAAAGCAAAGCATCTTCTTCAAAACTGTTTATTCAAGCTCCCAAGAGTCCTCTTCTAGACCACAAAGAGAATCTAAATTTCAAAGATTAAGCATATGAATTCCAACCTAAGAACTCAGATGCTGCAATAGACCCACTGCTTCTTGTAAGGAATGCTGTTTCACAGAACTGGAGAGCTAATTTGAGCCTTTTAAATGGACATAACACTTATTAGAAGGCAGGCAGAAATTTAAATTCTGTATCAATTTTGTGTGTGTGACATAAAGCAGTAATGAATCATTAAGTCTAGAATACTTCAAAGCTATATCATTATGTTATATACCTTGCATCTTCATAATTTGCAGGGAAAGACAGCCTTTGCAGAGAACAGCTAATAAAAAAGGAAAGTATATCTGTAATTATTTTAAACTTTGACTGAATGATACAGGTTCTCGTCCTAGCCCAAAAGAATTTGTAACATCAAGCAAAAGCAAAACTTCTTAGAGTGAAACATCACAGATAAGGGGGTAAATGCATGTCATCCTTGTAAACATTCTCATGATGTTGACGGTAGACATTTTCAGCACTTGGCACAAAAAAATGAGCTACTCTAAAACCGTGATCTGCATTTTCTTGCATACATAGCTGGTGCATTTGAGATAGACACCCTGAAATCTGTTTAATTGCATTAATTGCATTGAAGCATATTTCCAGAAGAACAGAAAGGCTATCTATGACAAAGTTATGTTTTTATGAACAGGATAGTAATTTTTTTATGTACATCTGACTATTTCAGGTTTACAAAACCACCAAGGAGCCCCATGCTCGTATCTACAATGATGCAAGTTTCACATCAGACCATTTAAAAGAATGTGAAATACCAGAGTCCTTGAACCTCAGGTACATTGCTTGTTAACAATAGGTCTCTCCACTACACAACAGTCCTCTGAAAGCTCTTTACACCTATCTGAAATTTTGCATTATGAAAGGAAGGAAAGAAACAAACAAAAAAAAAAAGAGGCTTTTTTTCATGCAAATATCTACAATATGTCAAAGAAAAAAAGAAATAGTAACTTATACTTTTCAGTATTATGATTTTAGATACATTCTCAGTTCTCACGAAAGAAGTACATTAACAATCCCTGAAAGCGAAATTCTGACCAGGATGTTTTGAATTTTAATTTGCATATTTTGTTAAAATAGAGAATTTAAATAATAAAATAATATACTTTTTTCTGAATTAAAATATTTCATACAAGTTTTTTTCTAGAAATTCTGTGGTTTGATAGACATTCTGTCTACAAATACATGAACTCTACTTTTGTCTGGAAGCTTTCAAAGCTAATCAAAGTTCTGACATTCTGAGAAATTAAAAAATGAACCTCACTTAAAAGGGGTGTGTGTTAGAAATAATTTGTATAATTGTTTTTATTTCAGCCAGCATTAATCTTCATCTTCTTGAGTTAGAAAGCAATTCAGTCTTTTTCAAATTACAGGCAAAGTCATTCCCTGAGCCATGGCTCAGATGTATCAACTTTAGAATGAGGATGTTCTAATTTGAATGTGGAAAAAAACAATTATTACAATAGCTATAAATGGAGGATATTCACATTCATCCCCTTTTGTGTTGATATCTATAAGGCCTACTAACTAGAATTAAACATATTATTTACTAAGTGAAGTTATCAGATTTGCCCACTTTTCTGTTCTAAGTGTGCCTTGATCGCTGAGAGGGGGGGAGAGAGAGAGAGAGAGAAGGAGTGAGAGAGAAAAATATAGACTTTTTCTACAGTTAGTTTTCATGACTGGAAGTTGTTTGTGTAACCCTTGAGAAACTTGCACTTTCAGGGTAATCAATCTATTGTTTGGTGACCCCATGGCAAGGTGTTAGCCCAAGGTCAGTGAGGACCAGGAGGGCTGCCAAAAGCTCAGCCATTTCCAGTGGGCTGTGTGAAGCATCCAGAGAGGCAGTCCTCATGCTTGGGATAAGAAACAGTATGGTTTCTATTTTTACCTCAGTGTTCTTTTAATACTACCAACATCTAGGAAAAATGGTGGCTTCAGTCCTTGGGGCATTCACTTCAATATTTGATGCAGCTCTTCTCATATCCCCAGATAAACACCAGTTCCAAATACTAAACGATTTTCAAGAACCTGATGCGATAGCAAATTTTGTTCACATAACTTTGAAAATCTGCCTTTTTAAGCTCTATAAGCTCAAAGATTTTTCTAGATGACCCAGTGTCGCTGTAGACGACACATCAGACCAACCATTTTTAACTTATATATAAGCTCAAACTGTGCCATTTTAAGATAGTAAAACTGACCATCTCTAGGTTAGACAGTTTAACCTATACAAAAGTATTACTGAAATACTTTTTATTGGCTTTTACATGGTAAAATTGAGTAATTTAAATGACGGAAAGTTTTGTTATTTTTCGTATACTGCACAAAACTGTTTTAATATCTCAAAAGCTCAAAGTACCTATTTAACTTCACCATTTCTCAAATATCAATATCATGGATATTGTAACAAGATAGGTATTCAGGAACAAGATTTACTTTTTTATTACGAGACAGAGGGAGAGAGAGAGAAACCCCTAAAATTACCTTCTTATGAATTCCATGGGATATTATATTGTAGAGCAATTCAGTGTCTTTCAAAGAATTACAACAAAAAAATAAAAATTACTTATGAAAGTAAATTCTATAATAATTAAATGTTTTATTTGAAAATAACAAAATGAGTAAGTTTGATCTTACTAAAGTAGTTTTTTTCAAATAATTTCGTTAAAAACTATTTCTTTCTGTAAAACAAGTTGATTTCAGTCAATCAGCAATTTTTCAGTGCAAAAAGATTCTGTGGGAAAGTTTCCAAGAAGCCCTAGCTGTGTTATCAGTTTTGTGGTACTTGAACAAAATAGCAAGGAGAAGGGGAGAGTGTACGTACAAACCTAAGTAATATATTATTTATATTTATTTCTTTTAATGGGACTTTGAGGGGGAAAATATTTTGCTCATTTTTTTTCAAAATAATATTTGCTGAGATAATGTATGTTATGCTCTGTTGTGTACCAACATTTTTACAGGCAACTCTTTTTAAATAAAAATTATTGATACGTTTCTTGAACTGGCAGGCTACTTACCATGTATTTATAAAATTGTTACTAAAATACTTGTTCACATTTCCTGCATTATGAGGTTGAGACCCATATGCCCTTACAGATAAACACATACATGCAATCATGAGTTTGACAGCAAATCTTTGCGAGCAAATATATAATAAGCAATCTTTGGGAAACACCCTGAGATCTACTCAGACGAAGTATTCTGTGAGGGTTTATAGGCATCATAATATGTCAATGTAAAAAGCTCACAAGAAAAAATAAAGGTGTTGAAATATATTTGCAAGACAAACTTTTCTTAAGGCAGTGTTGTAACCCAGAGAGAAGAAAGAGTGCATCAAATAACTTTATTTTCCTACAAATGGATTGGCCAGCTGTAACAAGCACCATGAGGTTATTTTTGGAAAGGCTGCTGCATGCAATGCACAGAGTAGCATTTTGATCACTACCAAATTTGAAGTACCTGAGCTAGCTCTCTCTCACATCTCCCATCCCATGAGCTTCCTGTTTATTTTCTCCATTTTGTAAATCCTTTAAACATAAAAGTAGAAATGAAGAAACAAGTCTAAAAATGTGAGGAAAACACAGGGATGGGGGGGGGGGGGTTAAAAGTTTTTGAGCCAGACACATGTTACCACATGGTTCACATTACAGACCAGTGTATTAAGAGTAGACCACCACAACACACAGGTGAAGTGTGAGTCTGGGAGCCATTGAAGTTTGAATACTGAGAATTTTCCCAGTGTATCACAATTACAGAAACATCTGTGCTGAATAACTTTGTGCCTATCGCTGTGAAAATATGGTGTCCAACAGCCCTCAATATTTCTAATTTCTTATTTCTTGCAGGGTGGTCTTGTGTGACATACTATGATCACAGGTTTCAGAGCCATGAAACAGTTTCTTTTTCACACCTTCATTTTACATGTGTGTTTACTGATCCAGAATTCTTTCTGTTTTAACATATACCGTGGTAGATATTGAAAAGAAAGTAAAAATTAGTTCAAAAAAAAATCTATTTAAGGGGTGGATCCTGTGTTGGATTAAATAGATTTAAACACACATTTACACCAGCTTCAGAATTAGAAACCAAAACAGCTCTCAACTGGTCTAACACTGACTAAGAGAGACAAAATGTGTGACCAAAAAAAAAAAAAAACAGGCTTTAAAAAGACAGTGTTTCCTAAATTGAAAAATATCATGAAGTGACCTCTCTTTTATAACTATGAGTAAATTTTAAATCGAAGATGTTTAGGATAGGATAGGATAGGATAGGATAGGACAGGACAGGACAGGATAGGATAGGATAGTTCAGTTGGAAGAGACCTTCAAAGATCATCAAGTCCAACTGCCTGACAACTTTGGGGCTAACCAAAAGTTAAAGCATGTTATAGAGAGCATTGTTCAAATGCCTCTTGAACACTGACAGGCATGGGGCATCAATCCCATCACTAGCAAGCCTGTTCCAGTGTTTGACCATCCACACAGTAACTCCACTAACTCCGTCCGTACTCTGAGGTCAATCCAGTCAGGCACCATTTTACTGGGGTGGAATTACTTTCCCTCAGCAGCCCATGCAGTGTTGTGCTCTGCACTAGTAGCTAGAACAGCATTGATAGAACACCAGTATCTTGGCTGTTGCTGAGCAGTGCTGGTATAGCATCAACACTGACTATCCAAACCACACACCCCCAAAAGGCCAGTAGGCTGGGGGTGGGAAAGAGACATTGCCAGGACAGCTGACCTAATCTGACCAAAGGGATATTCCATACTGTATGACATCACGCTCAGCAAGGAGAAGGGGAAAGAGAATGAACACATCAACACTCTTGATATGAAAGTGTGGGTCTTCTAAAGCAACCACTACAAATACGGAGGCCCTGCTTCCATGCTGTGGCTGAACATCACTTGCTGATGGGAAGTAGAGAATAACTGTTTTCTCCTTTTGCTTCTGCATGGCTTTTGTGTTTCTTTTTTATTTTCCTTTAGTTAAACAGCTCTTTATCTCAAACCATGAACCTTTTTCACTCGTTTTTTTTTTCCCCCTTGTTCTTTTGACAAGGAGGAGTGATAGAAACTCATGGTGGAGCTTGGCTGTCTCTACACTACACTACTCTACACTACACCCAGGCACTTAAGAACATTCAACTGATATGGTTGGTCCTTTACAGTTTTGGTGACCACAAAAGGAAAGTCACTACTCCCTCAGTCACGTCCCTCCAACTCAGAGGACCGCACAGCCAAAATCTATCATTAATATTACAAACTGATGTAAAAAAAAAAAGTCATTAAATGCCTTCACCTTTTCCTCGTCTCTTCTTGTTAGGTGACCTTCTTCACCAAGTATCAGTCCAATGTTTTCCTTAGACCTTCTCTTGTTGTTTACATACTAAAGTATGTAAAAAGCCTTCATTGTTGTATTATACCACACTGGCCAATGTCAACTCAAGTTGAGCTTTGGCTTTTCTTGTTTTATCCTTACAAATGTGAGCTGCAGCACTGTAATCTCACTGTGAAGCCTGACCTTGCTTCCAGAGATCATATATTTTCTTTTTCTACACAAATTCCAGGAGGAGTTTTATCAGTGATGGCTGTAACTCCCACCCAGAAATAGCACAAAGCAAAACTGTACCAACTAGGGTACTTATAGCTATAAAATATAGCACAAGTAGGACACCCCAGATTTGAGCAATTTCCACCCGGAATGAGGCAGAATCAAGAAAAAAAGTTTCTCCGAGATTCAGTATTCACAGAAGCCACTCCTAGAAGGTTGAAAATATAGTGTCCTCTCTCCTCACCTTCTCCATCCCAGGAATACTTTAAATAGCATAGGCTAACCCTGTTTTTGTTGTCATTGAAATAGAATCATTTAATAAACTACTGAATTTGAGCAAGAGATTCTCATGGAATGAGAAAAGCACCTCCAGAGGACAGTTTATCTTGTCTCTTAACCATCATCATTGTTATAAGGTAGAATGCATCAACACCCAAAAGGACTGGTATTTCTCCACTGACTACAGAATGAACATCAGTAACTAGTTTAAACTAGATGCTAACTTTCAAATGGGTGAAATCAGGTGTAAAGGATTTTGCCATCAATAATGTTGATGGGTCAAAATTCATAGCAGTGACAGGCTTCTTCAAGGCAGTTCTCCAGCTGTGCTTCAAAATAAATCTCTTCTTTAATATGCTAGTCTTTAGCTGACAGGTGATTAGTAAAAGCAACAGTCTATGTTAGGGATTAGCTCTGCCCTTTTCCTTCTAGAGGCATTCAGCATAATTTTGCACAATGGTACAAGCACGAAGACAGGAAAAGCTCTTCTAAGAAAAGTGATGCTGAGGGTATATCTGGGACAGAATCAAACCATTTGGCTTGCCTGGCTACATTCCTTTCAAAAAGGGGATCTGCTTATTTGCAGTGTATGTACAATTATATATTCAGTCAAATCGAACCCAGATGTCAATAAATGCCCAGATGTTGAGTAAAACAGGGAAAGGTAGCAGAAGTGGAAAATTCTACTAGTGCTGGTAAGCAAAATGTATTATAACTTTATAGAGAGAACTATCAGCCAAAGGAAAACCGAGATTTTGTGTAGATCTTGCATCAAAAGTAGTGTTTAGGATTAATGTAGATACCAAGTTAATATGAAAATTTACATCTGTTAGCATAAAAGAAAAAAAAAACATTTAAACTAAATTTTTCTCCTTAGTTGAGAGTATGTTCAAAATCTATACAGCAATTAATCTCTGAAAAAAGTGCTAAAATGTGACCTACTTAGATATAGCCATAGGTTATTTGCAGAAAGGAGATTTAGTGATGTTGGATACCTTGGGTCTGAAAGTCTTGCTTACCTTACGAGCTTTCTGAAGGTAAGACTTTGGGTTCATCCACACAAATTTCCAAAGGTTTTTCACCACTGCATAGCTAAATCATCTATTCACTGAGTGACAGCTCATAGCTGCACACAAGAAGTCTACTGCATCTGAACACAGCTTAGTTTCCGAAGGTTCGCATTTTGGTCAAAAGGCAGTCGATGTCTACCAAATCACTTCCTCTCAATAGAGATTATTTCCATGTCAATTATGTGCCAAATTTTCTGTACGGAAAAGTGACTAGGAGTCCATTTTTTCTATTGACATTTTCCCATTTATACCAAAAAAGTGTTTGGCTCCTCATCCTCCTCCTGAAGCTATTTTAATGGAAGCTATGCATAAAAGGCAGACTCTTTCAGTTATTTTTTATGGGAAAAATAATGGTTTTGTAGGATTGTTTTGATTTTTGTTTTGGTTTTGTGTTTTTTTGTTGTTTGTTTGTTTTTTGTAGTTTTTTTTTCTTTCTCAAGAACTGTTGGAACATTTTAAACATAGATTTCCACCAAACAATCACTTTCAGATGGGAACTGTGAATATAAACTTTGGGAATGGATAGTGATCAATTAAGAAAGCTATGAGAAAATTAAAAAGAGGGTAGAATGGAAGAGTTATGCAACCTTAATTATATTTGCCATTGCTCTTTCAGCTATCAGCATCACTAAGAAAAAGTAAATTATGAATCCTTTTAACATTAATTTGTATTGTTGCTTCACATTATTCTTGTTTGGCTCATTGAAATAAAAAGTAAATACATAAGAAACTGTGTTTGAAATATTGGTTATTTCAAACTAACATATTACTAAACCAAGAATATCTAGCCAATAGGAAAATTAATTTGATATTTAGAGTCATTAGCTTCACAATATCCATTCTAGCATTCTGAAAACATTCTAGAGTGATTGTTAGGACAAAATATACAAAGCTGGCATACTAATGGATTGAATGAATGACAGTAGGAAAATGCACAAGAAGACAGATGAACTCTAACTGTGCTTTAGGCCTAATGTTTCATTACCTTGTATATTAAATAATAATTTACAGAATTAGCATGAAGAAAAAAAATAAATCATGAAATGCATATTCAGGACAAAATATGAGAACAACATTATTTAAAAATATGGAAGAAAAAATAACATATTAAAATCTTGTTTCTTTATAAGTAAGTGAACAAGGAGATCAAAAAACAGGTCTTCTCAGCTCTTCCCTAAATAGCGTTGTGTGGCTGTTTCTTCTATAGTTTCAAAGACAACAAGCAGTTTGGCTGATGAAGAGTGCTGTAGGGTTTTCCCTCATTTTCCTCGGTGTAAGGAGTCAGTGGTGTTGGTGTGGAGTACAAACGCCATCTCACATTGATAAGGAATAACCTGGAGCCACAGAGATAACCACTCATGACATCTTCATTGTATAACCACAGCATAAAAAAAAAGTAATCTAAGATGTTTCTAGGAAAGGAAAAACAAAGCGGATACCGCGATCGTGTCACTTCAAGTAAATAAAGCAGTCCAGGACCCAGTCTCTGGCTGCAGGCTGAAGGACGTGGCATGACTCACTCCCACGCAGCTGCACCCCCCCACCGCATCAGGATTGGGACCAGATTGCTCAGGCAGTTCCCCAAACCTTGCCAGGCATTGTGCAGGAGACTGCTCACTGGCCAGAGCCAAAACTGTGCCCACGACCAGGCTAATAGTTTAACGGAAATTGCATGCAAGTGCCCTGTACTCCTTTCATTTGCCAGCACTGACACTGCAACAGGGAACTGATCTGGGGAGCAGTGGTGGAGGAGAAAAGCAGTGCTGCCTCTGCAAAGGGACTTCTGTCTGTAAGCTTTTGTTACTCAGCTTAAAGGACTACTTCCAGGGTAAAGCTGTACATATTTCAATAGAAGATCAAGTCTCAGCAAGGGTTGCCTGAGTTCTTACTGTCTAATAAAGATTCAGCAAATTTATGTTGTAGTAAAAACAATTGGGAGTAAAATTTCTTTAAAAAAATACCCCATTCATCTGACTACAAAGTGAGTTGCAATAAATACAGTATTGAGAAACAGAGCAGCTTAGCAGGGTTGTAAGTGGTCTCTGCATTCTTGCTGCAGCTCACAGACACACATACACACACATATACCATCACACTCTCCTCCTCGTGCTGCTAAAGGCAAACAGTGGAGATGATGGACAAACACTGCAAGCACAGATGTGTCCATTACAACCAGCATGAACTGTGCTCGTGAGGAGCACTGTCACTTCTGAAAACCCGAGTGTCTCCGGCTGCGAAAAAGCAGTGGGGTGTGAGAACAAAAGAAAGAGATGTTGTGATTAAGGCAGGGCTAATGGTTCATTAACAATATCCAAGGCCTGGCCCTCCAGTTTAGAAGTTGAGGATTTATCTTGAAATTACCTTTTGGCTTTTTTTGTCATTGTTGTTGTTGCTGTTCATTTCTTTTCTCTGCTTTTTGAAATGGATTTTTAGCTTCCACTCTTGCCCTTTTGTCTGATGGCTCCTAAAACATAAAGTAAATGACAACACAGATCGAGTGAAAACAATATTTTTTTTTCTTCTTCATCTCTTTTTTCATTGCTATGTCTGATGTGGGAGTCTAAAAAGAGGACAGAGGGGAGAGGCAGCATTCCTTTCTTCAAGGATGGCCCTACCCTGCTTTTTAGGGTCCAGCTTGGCAACCTCAGGGCATCCTTTAGAGCAGGATGACCCAAACCAATAACACCACTGAGACCTTTCCAACAATTTAACAATGGCATGGGTGTGTAGCAGTGCCCATTTGGCACTGGATAATTTGCTGTATAGACATGATGTTAGCAAGTGTCTACACTGATAAATGAAGAAGGTGCAGTAGAGCAGCTATCAGCTCACACTCTCCAAACAGTTCCCAGGGATAATTCAGAAATTAGGTTGTGCCAAGAATCATCTCCATGTGGCACTGAAAACAACACTGCATGGGATTTAGCTCCCAGTCTCTGGAGTTGTCCAGATGTCCAGTGTTGTGTTCAAACATAGCTGCCACTCATACCTGAGGCACACAACAGCACATACTTTTATTTGGATGCCACAAAAGTACCCTGCTGATGGGCAGCAGCATGGCATGAAAATTGTTTCAAACCGTCTGAACCAGAAGAAAACAAACATACACACAACCATAACATAAAGCCACCGAGATTGTACATAACGTCTGGAGGAGCCTCAGGGTCAAGTGCTATGCACTGGAAGGCCAGTCAGTCTGCTACAGGGGGAGTCAGTTGTGGAGAGCTGGTGCATAACTGGGTGTTTGTTGAAGGATTGCTCCCTGCCTCAGTAACCAGCACAGACAGCCATTGATGCTGGCTCTACAGTTCGCAGAGTTCTGTTCTAGAGCACCCACTAGTGACTCATAGCACTTAAGGTTTCCTTGATGGAAGCCATCTTAGGATGTGGTTTTGAGATGTCGGGGGGGGAGGAACCTTCCTGTTCTTCCTCAGACACTGGAACGGAAATGCACTCAAGTATTTCCAGGTCTCTTCATTTCTGTCTTCCCAGCCAAAGACATGTCATAGGTCTGGTCCTGGTCACGCAATTCTACCTATTTGTACTGGTAATATAGAATGATGTAGGCAGAGCATACAAAAGCACTAAAGAGTATTTCAAAAATGATTTTGGAATTCTCAGGGCAACAATGCATGTTGGCAAGGTCATCCGCAAGCTTCAGTTTCATGTGGAAACCAATACAGTGTCCCATCATTGCTGTGAGGATTCTGCTGTAGGTCTGGGGTCACCAAATAGTGGAGATTATCCTCCACTATTGACAGCTTTCAGTTAGGCATTTCTATTTCCTTTATGATACCTGGATTCCGGATGGAACTAACATATAGAGCAGAGAAATCCTAAACAATAGCACATTTGATCTGGGAGTTGCTTAAGCTAGTTAGTTGGGAAGCATTACACACAAGGCTGTATCTTAAATCTCATGTTTTATTGTAATCCTTCAGGATATTCCTTTATCTCCTCTTCTCATCCAAAACCTTCTCTGGCAGTTGCCCCCTATGCGTTTGCTCTCAGATGTGTTGTGAGGGTGACTCCTTTATATACAGTTTTGCACTCCTAAGTACAAGACATATATCAATAAACAAATGAGTTCTGCAATGAGCAAACAAAGGTTGATAGGAGGACTCACTTTGTGAGAAGTTGAAGAAATTAACTTTGTTCAGCCTAGAGAAGAGACAGTTTCAGGTGGACTTAACAGCAGCTGGACAGTACCTATGAAATTACCAGCAAGATGGAGGCAGATTTTTCACGGTGGCACATGGCATGAGGATGCCATACTGATAAATCACAGAATCATAGAATCATAGAATATCCTGAGTTGGAAGGGACCCTTAAGGATCATCAAGTCCAACTCTTGATACCGCACAGGTCTACCCAAAAGTTCAGACCATGTGACTAAGTGCACAGTCCAATCTCTTCTTAAATTCAGACAGGCTCGGTGCAGTGACCACTTCCCTGGGGAGCCTGTTCCAGTGTGCAACCACCCTCTCTGTGAAGAACCCCCTCCTGATGTCGAGCCTAAATTTCCCCTGCCTCAGCTTAACCCCGTTCCCGCGGGTCCTGTCACTGGTGTTAATGGAGAAAAGGTCTCCTGCCTCTCGACACCCCCTTACAAGGAAGTTGTAGACTGTGATGAGGTCTCCCCTCAGCCTCCTCTTCTCCAGGCTGAACAGGCCCAGTGACCTCAGCCGTTCCTTGTACGTCTTCCCCTCCAAATGATGTAAATGATATAAAATGAAAGAGAAGAGGTTCTGACTTTTTATAAAGAGAAGAGGTTCTGGTTTTGTATAGGGAGAAACTTTTTTACTAATAAGACAGTCAGGTTTTGGAAGAGGTTTCCTAAAGATGTTCAGTCTCGATCATCAAAGGTTTTAAAGACTTGAATGGAAAAAGCCTTGAGAAGCCTCATCTCACCTCATAGTTTACTCAGCTGAGGAGGCTGGACTAGAGGCCTGCTAAGATCCCTTCTGATTTGATTTATCCTATGATCTGAAACTTAGTCATCGTCAGCTTCTCTTAGTCAATGGAGAGAAACAAGCACCTCTAAAGGGTTATTCATCTGATCTAACTCAAATCTCCAGCTTGAGTTGAGCTGGCTTGCCTGTGTAAATTCTTATTTCACTCAGTAAACAGAACCCAGTGTAAGTAATTTAAATTTAGTCACCTAACATACAGATCGCTAAAACCTTGTGAGAAATATCTCAGTCTTGTGTCCTGTCCCTTCTTTCGCCTGTTAGGATTCAAAATTTCCTCTCTAAGGATTGAATCTTAGGCTGCTCCTGGAAGCAATGAGACAGCCACAGGATACTTTGTGCAGACAGCTGTTTTAAGATATACAGGGTATATCTGTATTAGAGAATAAAATGGGAAGAAAGCACTGGCTAAGGCAGTGAATGACAATTGCTGTACTCCTTAACTGCTAACACCCTCTCTGTCACAGCCGTAGTTCCTGCCAGATACCACTCTCAGACATAAATCTCAGTACAGCTTGGGGACAGTGCCCAATAAGCAGTGTGGATATAGCTACCTCGTTTGGGAAAACACAGAAATCCAAGCTGTGTGGATACGAGCCACGCTTCCCCAGCTTGGGGACAATCCCTAGCCTTGGAGTAGGCAGTCTTGTTGCCCTAGCTTAGCCAGTGGACTGTCTCAAACAAAACTGGTGGGAGTGTAATCCTTTCATGATCACCAAACTTCAGTTTATAAAAACTATTTTATTTTCCTAATAACTAAATGACCTTCCTCTGCTAGCTTCATGACTGTAGATTAATACGCTCTGGGATCACTGCCCAGTCACTTCTGCCAACACAGGAGCCATTCCAGGAGACATGTTCCTCTGACTCCCTGGTTAGATTTCAGTATATTTCGATTTTCCATTTGTAGATTATAACTTTTTCCAGCCCATGGTGTTCTGGTAACATACTAGATCTATTGGAAAGTAGAATCAGCAGCAGTTTCCCATGCTAATTCATCTGCCACAGTGGCAGTATCTAAATGTCCACTTGAAATATCTCTGGATAAATAAATCTTGCCCTATTGTAGTGAATTATGTAGTCTTTTTTCTCTTTGCATCATCCTACTTCAGAAGTTTTGCACTAAGGCTGATTCTTAGAGAAAATTTCCATAGTAAAACTGTACAGTACAGTATTCTGCATCAAAACACTGATCACAAATGTGAACAACGCATCACTTTGAATCTGACCCTGCCTGATTCTTCTTGTATTTTCAACTTGAAGTTCCTGTGGGAATGCCTACAAGTTATTTTAAGATGCTCCTCTAGAATAAATTAATTGCAGATACAGGCAGCAGATCTACAAGCACTTCCCAGGCATGACTGGAGGCCACCCTCTCAACTGAGTAGAGCTCTTTAAGCTGTGGAAATGACACCTCTCATTTTAAACCAAGGAAAGCATTAAGTGGTGTAATGAGTTAGGAAATCACTAAGCTTGCCTGGGCATGAGGTGGGTGGCTTTCTTATCATACTTCCCCACCTCTCTTCAACTTCAATGTTTTTCTAGCAAATATATGAGTATATTCAATAATGCTATTGGAACATCAAACAAGTTTCAGATAGATACTAGTGGCATAGAAATCTTCCACCTCAGAGAGCATTTGCTTCAATAGTAGTAATGATGTTAATCGTAGCTAAACTACCTATATTTGAAGTTTGTAAATCATTATATGTGGACTTTTTAAACTGTTTTGCCAGTGCTAATATCCAGTCCTCCCCGTGTGTAATATTTTACAAGGATGGTGGGATAAGTACTTCACAGATCCTAAGAGAAGGTGTACCCCTGCCGCATCAGGAGTTGTGGCTGCCACTGCATTGCATATAAATGAACTGGAGCTGACTCTCTGAAGCTACTGGCACTGATGCACCATTTTGAAAATCACAAGCAGAACTACTCTGCTCAGAGCAACCTTTGTGCAGCTGTGTGGCAGGTCTGGATGATGGCACAGGCCTAGAAGGGTGATAAGATCCTGGGATATTTTGTCATGGTACATGCATAGAGCTAAGTGAAGGAATACATATGGACTAGAGGTTTAAACAGGTTTGACAGAAAGATCAGCCAGGTGAGGGGTGTGGGTCTGGAGTCCTGGTTTGGGGAACTTAAAGACGACATGGAGTTCAGAAGCCAGGAGATCAGGAGCTGCTCTAATGTTTCTTCTGAGAGCAGTCTTCAAACTAACTCAGTTTGAGAAACTCACATTTTAACTCTTCTCCTCTGAAGGGATCCCATTACTATGCACAGACCAGAACACCAATCCTGTGCACACTCAGCTACAAATCTAGGAGAGATCTTTTTGCCAACATGGGGAATGACCACAAGTGATGGTATATGGGCGTACAGTTTGCATGCTACTGTGATATACTGAATAAATAATAATAAGTAGAAAAACAGACCTACATTTTAGCAGCCATATCTCATCTATATTTGTAGATCCACAGTCATAAAAATTATAAATATAGCTGAGATTGTCCAATATGTATTTAGTGCAGATATTCCAGGATGCCCATAAAACACATTGAAATATGTGAATTGATTACATAAGCAGCTTTTTTTAATGAATGAGGTCTATAGATTTTATAGTATTTTCTCTCTCTTGAATCTTGTAAAATACATGGAAGTCTTAATTATAGCTGAAGATATCTGAACTATGTTGGCTTTTGATTTTATATTACAATATGTAATTCCTGCTGGTGTAATAAACCAATAAGCTCCGTATTTGTTATAAATGACTTTAAATTTATAAGTCTATCAAAATACCTCCTGGTTCCTGTTAATGTTTAGGAAACATTTCAGAAATATTTCAGGTTCCTGGCTAAAAGAATTGCTTCACTCTTTGCTGAGCTTCTGTTTATCCAATGTCTTGAAATAATCAATGGTTATAGGTACTATTTGAGTAACAAGCATGCAAATGTTGTGTTTATATGAGACATACAGAAGGAGCTGAAGGAAAGTAGAAACCAGTTTGACTGCAAGGACTTCCTCCAGTAAGTTGTTTGGATTTAAGAGTTCCATTATCGTCCAGTTGTAAATCACATTTTTCTTTGGAAGGTAGGAAATGGATGGACTGCCTCTCAAATATCACCCTCAAATCCCTGCCATTTTACTAATGGACAGACAACTGGTGAAATTCATGCAGTATTACTGTTACGTGCCTGATTTTCCTGCTTCTTAATGAGATTTCAGCTCTTGCTTTTTGGCCAAATTCATGTCAATACTTATGCAAAATGAGTTTCACGTCCCACCTTGAAGATAACTAATATGTGGATGCTAGCGAAAGGTGTCAAGAGTCAGGTGTTGTAGCTGAGGATGGTTAAAATACATTCCCTCTTTTTCTTTGACAAGGTGCACCTTGACATGGCTCCTGGAAAATTCTGAAGCCGGAAACAACAAAACCCAGAGTGCGAAGGGAGGGCAGTAAAAGGAACTGAGACCTGTTTGCTGATATTATCAGGCTAAATACGTAAAATGAAGAAGCATCTGATTCTACTTTTAAAACTCAAACTTAGGGCATGTACTAGAATAGCCTGGTAATGTTTTATGACAGAAAACCAGTAAAATCTTCTTGTCAAAATGCTAAATACCACATAAAGCAGTTACAGATGCTGTATTCAGGTAGATTAGCTAAAACATGGTATAAGCTGTAGTTTCTTGAAATTCTCTCCTGAAGGCAAAACTGAAATGTTCAATGGTTGTTTTTTTTGTTGGTGGTGTTTTTTTGTTTATTTGGTTGGTTGGTTGGTTGGTTGGTTTTTGGTTGGTTGGCTGGTTTTGTACATTTGGTTGATCGCATTTTAGTGATTTTTTTTGTTTGGTTGTTTTGTTTTGTTTTTTAGTTTTGTTGTTGTTGTTGTTCCTCAACAAAATCAGCTTTAAAAATATGATATTTAAAAAGTGTTGTACTTTCCATATTATACTGACTTTTGGCTAGGTATATGATTTCTATTGAAGTTCACACCATAGTCTGAGACATGTTAATTTAGGGTAGGCGTCTACTCTGTCAGCTGTTTTGTAGAATGTATAGACATATCCATTCAAGGCCTTTCATTCCCTGGAAGCCTGAGGAACATTGTGGATAATGCCTTTCAGCACTAAAACTGGTCAGCTTATGGTAGCATTTTCTCATTTCAGTGTCTGCAGGTCCAAACCACAATGATCCACAAGGGGATTAAAGCATATATTAAAGAGGTTTTTAGCCCCTGTAGATTTCTCCTTCTAATTTGCCAGAATTTTATGTACCCCTTTCCTGACCCTAAAAGTTATATTTTCTTCCATCTGGAATGATTGTTTCATGTTAATATGTTGGTTTGAATATAAAACATAGGAATGTTGGTTAGCAGAAAACCTAATGAAGGCTCTGGGGTTTTTTGCTTTGGGGGCTTTTTTTTTTTTTTTTTCTCTTTAAAGAAACACTACTCATTTGTTCAGGCCAAGAATGTAAGATTTCCAATGTTACTCATGCAAATCTAACATAAAACATGAACATTAGGCAGTAAATCCATGTTTAGGCACCTAAATAAGCAGCCTGATTTAACACATTAGCATTCTGGTAAAAGCCCATTTTTTATTACCAGACCTCTGTCATCTGAATTCAGTCAGACTTATTAATAATTGAAACCCATCTTATAAGAGGGACTTGTGTCTAATATCTGCTGTAACTACCATTATAACAATTACACTGGAATAAGATCCCAGGGAAAATGAGAATTGAACAAACAGGATGACATTTTATGTAGGTACTTCATCTTGGACAGCAGTTTCCATCTGAAATGGCCATTGTAAAATGGACTACACCTCCCACTGGCTGAAAATCCAGTTTGAGTAGTTAATCATGCAATGTACCTCATAAAGGCTCTGGTAGCTGAATACATTTTTGAGGACAGAAGTTGGTTGCAATGTTCTCTTGTTGAGAATTTCCATTTGTTTGATTTTTTTTTCTTTCTTCTACGTCCTCTACTTATTCTAAAGAAAAATTGTGTGTTTTCTCTTGAATAAATGAAAAACCAATAAACATTAGGCCCACTGAATTTTTAACTAAGTAGTTCTGAGAGAATGAATAGGAAAAAAATACGCACATGGTAAACACAAAAGTGCTTAAGTAGACACCCATATATGGTAATATGTATGGTTTAAATACTAACATATTTGGCAGAAACACATGACAAGAATCCCTGTCCAGAGCCAAAGCCTCATAGACAAAGGGCAGAATTTACCACAAGCTTCCCTATCTCAGCTGCACGCAAAGCACGTTTCTTTTTTGGATGCATCTGGACCATCATCCATTATGCATTCCATATGACATACATCTCAATAGGGTTTACTTCACCTGCTTTCATGAAGTGAACCTTATTCTTCTTGCTCTCATATAATAAGAACGTTTGCTACTGAGTATTAAAATGTGTGCAACATATGGCAGACATCTGTGGTGTGCTGCCATTGCACTTGACTCTCACACAATACAGTGAGCCATTTCTCCTTCCAAATCAACCCTGCCCCTCTTCAAAATACACCTTCTTTCAAAAACACGAATGCAAAGCAACACACCTCAGTAAACACTGAACACATAAAGAGCTTCAAATATGTTCTGTTCCACTGCATTTTGCTTAGATGTGTCATGGAATAGCACATATATAGGAATCAGTTTTAACTTTGTCTGTTCCAGTTTTCATTCAGTGGGGCTTTGTTTTAACTCCTGTTTTGTTTTCACTATTTTTTTTTAATGAAATTTAAGATTAACATTAAGAGTGCAGGTCACTGGTAACAGAATGCATTTCCATGGTTCCAATACACTGTGCACTACATCAAGACACTGTGCCCATCAGCTGAGACAAGATTATGACAGTGGATTCTTTGAACTCCATGGCAAGTTAGATGTAAAATGTATAAAAATGCATTCTCAGTAAAAGGTTTAAAGTAATAAAACTTACTTCACATTTGCAATGTCTTGAATGTATGCACAATCTGCTAGTTTGGTAGTTGTGCTTCTCTGGGAAGCAAAGAGATATAATTGAGATCCTTTCCTTTTGAATGGGTTCCTGAAGCTTTTTAATTATCCTTAACTAATCCATTTTAAGAATTAATTTACACTGCTTCTCCTGAGCATCCTTATGTCAGCAAGTTCTGGCTTGCAGGTATGGAAAGTGTAAAATTTTCTGCTGCTTTCAGGCTGCACCCACGGAAGATGTACGTGCAAATGTCAAGCCTCTCATGCCCAAATGTCAGCATGTGCTGCCTGTGCTCACACAGCCCTGGTGTAATCATTTACATCTGTGCAATATTAGTTCAAAACTCGGGTATTTCACTCTTATTTACTGTCTGGCAAAGTAAAGAGCTTGAAATTACATTTTCTTTAAGACCAATCTAATATACCAGCTAGTATAAGAGTGTACCAATGTAAAGTTTCTCTTATCCCTCACTTACAATAGCAATAGAGACTTACACTTCCCTGGTACTTGCCCAATCACGAACTTCATGTGCAAGACCCTGGAAAACTAGACCCACTTTGTGCAGAAGCTGAACATTTGTCTTGTGTTACTTTCTTATGTTGTATTGCATTAGAAATGCTTCCCCTGGTCAGATACTAATACGTAAATGAAACGGTATTCCAAATTTATTCATCTTCCGTGAGAATGAAAAAGATATTGAAAGAAATTCAAAACAGACTGAGGATTTTTGAAAGATATCTTTCAAAAGGGAAAGGAAAAAGTGCCATCACATAAGGCATTTCTAGAAGCAGGTAATGGGCCATTCACTTCTGCTATCTGCAGTGAATAACACAACAAGCACATTTCTCAGTGATATCTCTAGCTGTACCACTATCGCCTTACTGTAACCCCATGCAACTTCTGTTACTGCAAGAAGAGGTGATGCTCTGACTGTTCACAGGCAGGAGTAGGAGCCAGGCATGTAAGCATTGCATGCCACGGGGTCTGTTTCAATACTGAAGACTGACGCACATAGACACATGCAGAAATATATCAATCCTTTGAAAAAACACTGAAAGAATTTCTGGCATTCACCACTATACCTGGCTCTGCAAAGATTACAACTGTGAGCCATGTCGTAGGCGTTGCAGGCATGGAGAATTTGCAATGTATCAGGAGAACATACTGCCTCTATGAAATGAGTGCAGCAATTCAAAGCAATTTTGACTGAAAAGGACTCATTTTAATTTACAGTTATGGCTCTTTCACCATCCCTGAAGTATAAAATTTCCTTAAAATGGATATAAGTAATCCTAATCTATCCCACTCTAAGGCACGTTTATGTTGCTTAAGTGCAAAAATGAAATGTCTGTCGAATGGCTGTCGAATTATGTGTCCAAAGCACTTACTGAATTCCTATCTTTTGATTTTAATACTTCAGGGAAAAGTACAGAATTACAGCTTCATCAAGTCAAGTTACAGAAATAGTGAAATATATAGAAATAAAGAGAGAGAAATAGCGTGTACAAAAATGATAAGTCAATGGAAGATATGTAGGGCCAAATCCAGACTCATGCTACAGTTAAGAAGTTCTAAAACCACTTTAAAAACATGGTAGGAATCAGGACAAATAGAAGAAAATCACTCAGAAAAATTAATCTAGTCTGAAGGAGCATCATAAATTTACTTTAAATTAATCTGAGGGTTTATGATATCAGATATTGCATTACTGTATTTATGATAATTTGATTGCATGAAGGAACTGACATCTGAAGACTCATGGATATAACTTGAGATGTTTCTGAAGAAGAAAACATTTTTGGAAGAGAAAACAGTGTTTGGCAATTATTTCCCTGAAAGCCAGCAATGCATTTTGCAGTATCCCAGTAGGCAGCACAGCCATTGTATTGTGGTGGGTGAGAGAGCTTGTCTCAATGACATGAGCTGTGCTGCTTGTCCTCAGGGTAACCAAACAGTCCCTATATCAGTATTAGATGTCTATAGTTTGATGGCCAGCTGGGCCATAGCATGCAATAGATGTGAGAGAGCCAGCATGGCTTCACCAAGGGCAAATCATGTCTGACCAATCTGGTGGCTATCTATGATGGAATGACTGCATAGGTTGACATGGAAAGACTGAGCGATGTCATCTGCCTGGACTTCTGTAAGGCTTTTGACACGGTCCCACACAACACTCCAAATTGTAGAGAGATGGATTTGAAAGGAGGGCCATTCAATGGATAAGGAATAGTCTTGAAGGCCACACCCAGAGAGGTGTAGTTAGTGGCTATATGTCCAGGTGGAAGGTGGTGATGAGTGGTGTCCCTCAGGAGTCCGTCCTGGGACCAGTGCTGTTTAATATCTTTTATCGATGACATAGTGGGATCAAGCGCACCCTCAACAAGTTTGCAGATGGCACCAAGCTGAGTGGTTCAGTCAATAAAACAGTAGGAAGGGATGCCATCCAAAGGGACCTGGACAAGCTACAAAAGTGGGCCCATGTGAACCATATGAGGTTCAACAAGTCCAGTTACAAGGTGCTGCACCTGGGTCAGGGCAGTCCCAGACACGAGTACAGACTGGGAGAAGAACTCATTGAGAACAGCCCTGCAGAGAAAGACTTGAGGGTTCTAGTGGAAAAAAAAGGCTTGACTTGAGCCAGCAGTGCATGCTTGCAGCCCAGAAGGCCAACTGCATCCTGGGCTGCATCAGCAGAGGAGTGCCCAGCAGGTCAAGGGAGGTGATTATCCCCTTATGCTCTGCCCTTGTGAGGCCCCACTTGGAGCACTGCATCCAGGTCTGGGGCCCCCAGCACAAGGACATGGACCTATTAAAGTGGGTCCGGAAGAGGGCCATGAAGAAGCAGAAGGCTGGAGCACCTCTCCTGCAAAGAAAGGCTGAGAGAGCTGGGGGTGTTCAGCATGGAGAAAAGAAGTCTCTGAAGAGTCCTCTTTGCATATTTTCAATACTTAAGGGGGCTTATAAAAGAGATGGAGAACAACTTTTAGCTCAGGCAGATAATGATAGGACAAGGGGGGGATGGTTTTAAACTAGAGAGGGAAGATTTAGATTAGATGTTAGAAGGAAATTTTTCTCTCAGAGGGTGGTGAGGCACTGGCACAGGTTGCCCAGAGAAGCTGTGGATGCCCCTTCCCTTGAGGTATTCAAGGCCAGGTTGGATGGTGTCCTGGGCAACCTGATCTCGTGGGTGGCATCCCTGCCCATGGTGGGGAGGTTGAAACTAGATAATCTTTGATGTCTCTTCCAACCAAAGCCATTCTATGATTCTGTGACTTCACTTTGAGTAATCTACAATGGACAGAGGCATGTACCTCTCATAGGCAACATCCACAGAGTTATGGAGGAGCTAGTACAGTACAAATTCAAACCACAGCTTACCACATATTAATCTGCTGCTTTAGGCAAAACTTTATTCCTGTTGGTCAGTTAGGATGGTGAACTCTTCAAGTCAGAGACTTTTATTAGATGCCCATTCACTGCCTAACATATTTGAGACAACTGTGTTTGAGAGTTAATATAAATAGGCAATGAAAGAGACCAAATTCATGTTTGCATCCACAATGAAATTCCACATTGCATCCACAATGAAATTCCTGTTCATAAGAAGTAAACAAAATCCCAGACACTGATTAAAGGAATGAGGATGGGTCAGTGGTCAGGTTAGTGGTCCCTGTTAGCGGCATGCCTGCAAGCAAGCCTTCGTCCTTCGGAAGTCTTTGGATGTGACACATTGCACTGTCTCCACTTAGAGTAATGAAGATAGGAATATTTCCTACACCTTTCAGAGGTGTGAAGGTTAAATCCAATAAAGAGGTTTATATAATGTGAATATGGGTATCTAGAGGAAACATGGTGTAGACAGGACACCTCTGTAAGTCCATGTACTACCACACACAGCAGAGCCAAGCAAGGCATGGCAGTGCTTTGCAGGGAAAACTATGCGGATGTTGGAAGCAGCAGAGCCATGTTAGCACATTGCTGCACCTGAACCAATAACAGTGGCACCTGAACTAACAGGGCCATGATGAGGTGATCACAGACTGAAGCAGGCAGGGTTAGCTCCACATTACACTTTGTAGTGTGTCCTTCCTCAGAAAAGTCATCGTAACACTGCCAGCTACAAAGTGGGATACTTTATCTTTTATTTAACTAAGCAAGGAAGATGCCATCTGTGTTGAAGGCATGGCTGTAGATGGTGTTGTGCATATCAGAATAAATGAGGAATAGCTTTCCTGAAGACATCAGAGTCAGACAGACAGAGAAATTGGGGAAGTGAGGTGTGAATTCAGCTCAAGAGTTGTTTCATTCATTTTTTTCCTGTCCCAACTGATGTGTGGAGCAAGTGAATGATCCTTGGCAGCAGACCAGGATGAAGGATATTGAGATCAAAGGAGTACCAGCACACCACTGTACTTCACAGAATAGTGTGTATTTGGCACAGAAACCCCTCTGATAAGCATTAAAAATATCTTTTTAATGGATATTTTATTCTCTTGACAGAGGTTGATTTGAAAGTGACACAAAAGTAATTTATCCTCACATGTAGAAATGCATTCTCCACATAGAGATAACATATTAATTTTACTCATTCATGTAACACTCTGAAAACTAATCTTAGGTTCCTCCCCCAGTGCTGTGGAAAGTAAAAATTAATTGACTTGGGTACAAGGAAACGAATGAATTTGCATTTGCTTTACTTTAAGATTCTGCTTTCAAAGTAACGAACCTAGGTCATCTGCAAGCAATCATTTGTTTTCGACTACAAATTCTGCTTCATCATGTGCTTAATATGTCATTTGTTCATTAGCATGCTTGTTCATTAATTTTTATTTAACAGCACACTCTGTGGTCCATCATACTAATGTATTTAATTTCTTCAGTCATCCAACATACAGTGCATAACGTGGTCAAAGTTACATGAAAATGATCTTGTATTTATACACTGTCTTTCAGACAGAAGAATCCCAGATCGGGTTCATAAACTATCTTCTGTGAATAGGTTTCTAAACAATGGTTTAGTGCAAATGTAATTATGGATCTGTTTTACCTTTGTATACATATTTCCAACTGTTCTTTTTAAACTGGACATGTATTGCAGATATGTCATAATATTGGCTATTTGATCCTTACTTTTCTTACTAATCAGAAACTTTCTTCTCTTCTCCACTTTGAACTTTCTCTTGGTTAATCCTGGTGCTCTTATCAGGGTTTTGAGGTAAGGAAAAAAATAACAAGAAATTACAAAATAAGAAAATCTGGAAGTGAACACTAAAGAGAGAACATTGTGTGCTTTCTTTGCAAGACATTATTACACCAAAGACAAAAATGGAGGCCTGTCTTTGAAAACAGAAGACTCCTTTAACAAAGTAGATTACAGTTTAAAGATAGCAAAGACAGAAGGGTGTTAAAAGTTACATAGCTCCCATGAGCCAAATTTCAAACACTATTTACACAGCACTATGAATTATCTATGTCTCACAAAGCAGAAAGAGGACTGTCTATAAAGTATTCCCTAATCTTAAAGACAGACAGACATAGATCATAAAGCAGTACATTTTTGCAAGATCCAGAAAATACAGTTCCGTGATGTGGAGAAAAGACAGCTTTGCTTAGAAGTCAGATTAGCAACTCCAGTTCAGTGCCATGTTCATCTATACATAAATTGAGATAGGTATATTCCCCATTTTTTTGTACAGATGTGTTTAAACACAGGACAGGTTTTTTTGGTTGATTGGTTTGGTTGTGGGTTTGTTTGGTTTTTGGTTTGTTTGTTTTCTTTGTTTGTTTGTTTCAGGTAGGAGATCATATAAAGTATGGTCTACCTGAAATGAACAGGAAAATATTTGGAAGGAAGGATTTCTCTTGAAAAATGTTAACAACAACAACAACAAAACTTTCATCTATTTTTTAAATGGAAACCAAGTATTCAGAAACAAAATAAAACCCCAGAAGAAAAATGTCTCTGTAATGCTTTTTGGGGGCTCAGAAACCTACAGTTCTGATGCCACCTGCCTTCTTTCCCCTAAGACTCCAAAAACAGGCTACGTTTTTCATTATAACCACTTATTTCCTCTCTCACTGATCTGCCATGATGCAGCATGGAAATATGTGGCCACTGTGCTTTTCAATGATGATGCCTTCAGGAGTAATCTAAATGTTGGAAAAAAATAAAGACATGAGACTCCTAACCTCCTAGAAATTCCTCAACAACACTTACCAATACTTTTCTTTGTTTAGTGAGCTACTCTTAAAAAAAAAAAAAAAAAAAAAAAAGGCCAATACTTTCTATGGAAACCCAACACTTTCAGTTACAGGGCTACATTTAGAGATTAAAGATTTGAACTGATTAGTCTGGGAGATTCTAGGTGAACCATGCAGGGCGATGAAGTTCATCATAACTAACCAACTCTTTCCCTCCTTAATCTTGGACCTCCTTCTATGAGCTAAGTTAGCTGAGTTCCTAGCCATCTAGAGACAAGTTGCACACACACCTTCCCTTTCCTCTACAAGTATTATTATTAGTATATAGGCTAGATAAAGTCTTTATTCATGCACTTCACATGCATTGTTGATAAAACAGGGTCAGGTACAGGAGCAAGTACTGCCCTGGGACTGTCCCTGCCACTAAATTGTTAGGATGCTCCCATGCACAGCCTCATGATGTGATAATTCACAGTGCCAGAACACAGCTTGGAAACAGCCCACACCAGACAACACTGACAACTAATCAGCCTGGACACAGCCACTCGTTTTGCTAGGACAAGCCAGTCTGGCCATGTGGACAGAAACTGTGCTCTGCCACTTAGCTTCAGAGCCAGACAAGAAGCCTTGGATTGTTTTCTTTAAGAGTGTGTAGTCATAGTGGTTAAATGATTGACCCCAGAGGAGTATCCTCCCACTTTTTATGGTCTTCTGTTCAGACTTTGAACAGACTCTTCAGGAAACACACATTTTAAAAGTTTATTGAATTGACAGCCAAATGACTGTATCTTATGGTTTCCCCCAAGTTTTCAAGTCACACCTAAGAATTACCCTGTGAGTCTTTGATAGATTTTTAGGTGGCAGTTTTTCATTCTCCAAGATCGACTACAGGTCTCTGTGGTATATATTTTATTGGAGGTTGTGAGTCTACTATTAACCCATGTTAGAAATTCTAGGCTCTTCATATTTTTAGTTCTGGAGTTCCTCATTTTAATCCAATGTGTCAGGCAACATGATGGCTGTTGCATTAGTATCTTAATCTTCAACTGCTGATCCTACACCACTGTTAATTGGTAAGATAGAGTGTCTCAGCTCTCTAATCTTTTAAGGATATAATTTTTTGACAAATAGCTTATGAGATATTCATATACATACACATGTGCTATATAAAATGATTATAAAATTCTATTTAATGACACTGTTATTTAATGGCACTTTATTTAATGACACTGTTAAGAACACTGAAACAGGCTGCCCACGGGGTGTGTGGAGTGTCCTTCTCTGGAGACATTCAAAACCCACCCGGAAGCGTTCCTGTGTGATGTGATCTAGGTGTTCTTGCTCCAGCAGGGGGATTGGACTAGATGATCTTTCAAGGTCCCTTCCAATCGCTAACATTCTGTGATTCTGTGACACTGTTACTTGCCTGAAGTTATTATTCTATTTGAAGTTATTCAGTTAATAATGACTTAATTGCATATGAAAGTACGCTTTCTACACAAAAATGTCCTGAAATGAAGTAAAGGCGCACGTGCAAAGTTCAAATAAGATTCATCTTGTATACACAGAACTTCATAACACGCATATAAGACTCAATGTCTTCCTTGGTATTTCAATGAGATTTGGACCATTGCTTCAAGTCAAACTTGTATTGAAATGTGTTCCGGAGCAGAAATGGATTTATGCACATCCCTCATTGGTCTGTTCAACCAGCAATTTTAACACTAATTGCTATCAGCATTAAAAGCCCCACTAAGACATTACACTCTGAAATTCAGCGAAGGCTGGATAAAATTGCAGCATGCATTCTTTAAATATTTATACAGTACATCAAAACAAATGAAACTGGAGATTCCATTTCCAGTGTGAGCTGCAACATAGCTAGAATGGGGTCTACTATGTCATGCCACTTATTTTCATTTCTTTGATATATTTTTTTATAATGCTTCTGCTGAATTAGTAATCAGGAACAAGGGACAGAGTCATACTGTTTTAAACCTTCAGTATTCCTAAGAGTAAACAGATACCCAGTGAAGCAAGTTAGAGAGGCCTTTAACCCTATGAATTATTTTGCGAGCATGAAAGTCACTTTCATAGATCAAGTTTATCACGGCATTGAAAAAATGTACTTATTTCTAATTATATTAGACTTTTTATTCTTCATAAAAAGAAGAAAAAAAAAGAATCTGCCCTTTTAATATACATTAATCATTTAGTTAATCAAGTCTGAGTGTCTCAGGTCTTAGATACAAAGTATCTCACAGAGATCTCTACAGAAAAAAAAAATTGCCTGTAGAGTTTGACAGTAAGAGCTGTTTTTCTGTTATTTTGGTGCAATATGAATACAGTAATAGTTACCATATCAGTGACTTCCAAGTGACCATGATATTTGCCAAATATTTGGTAAAGTATTTAAGTAAAATGAAGAATAGTAAAGATTATTCCTGCTAGGCTGCTCTTTCACAAGCTCCTGGCCACTGTGGTCCCAGAAATGTTGTGGTCTGCATGGACAAAACACTGCACACTCACAAGTCCTTGATGGTGTTATCACTTTTAATATAGATTTTTCCATCACTTTATGACATACATTTTCTTTTGCTAAAGATGGAACGGAGTAACCAAGTAAGATCTGGAGAACAACTTTTTACTCAGGCAGATAATGATAGGACAAGGGGGGATCGTTTTAAACTAGCGAGCGGAGATTTTGATTAGGTGTTAGGAGGAAATTCTTCACTTAGAGGGTGGTGAGGCACTGGAACATGTTGCCCAGAGAAGCTGTTGATGCCCCATCCCCCCAATCCCTGGAAGTGTTTAAGGTCAGGTTGGATGGGACTCTGGGCAACCTGCTCTACGGGGTGGCATCCATGCCCATGGTGGCGGGGTGGGGGTGGGGGGTGGGGGGGTGGAACTAAATGATCTTTAAGGTCCCTTCCAACCCAAGCCATTCTGTGATTTATGATTCTATGATTCTATGATCTGATCTCAAATGTGAACTAGTATATAGTGTACAAAATGAAAGACTGGAAGAAGGACATAACATATAAAGGGCTTCTGCAAACAAAACGGGAATAATATACTCTTCCTTTCCAAGCTGGACAAAAAAAAAAAAAAGTATAATGCCACTAAAGCATGGAAGAGTCATGTCTGGCCTCAGGAAATCACATTCACACAAAAGCAGAATAACTGTATTAGTCCATTTAGTTTCTTTCACTGTAGTACACCACACTGCTCCATGTTGAAATCCATTTTGGGAGATAAGGACAGGGGTGAAATGATGGTCTAGATCTCATTCTTTTTTCACAGGAACTGAGCATTTTCAATGGCAGTAGGATACCTAACTGTTGTAGGCTATCTCTTATTGCATGTTCAACACTTTCTATATTAAGGCCCTGAGGCCCTGGATCTCTTTATTTCCTTACGTGGGGTGGGAAGCCTTAAGATATGTCTTAATTCAACAGTTCATCTTCTAAAGAAACACCTAGAAACAGTTCTGTTCTAAAGGAACACATAGACAGTGAGGAGGACTATTTCCAACCTTATGAAGCCCATAAATCAAATGCCATATTTTAGACCATATTTTTACAAATGCCATATTTTTACTAATGCCAAATGCCATATTTTTACAAAAACATTAAACTTCTAGTAGTTTACAGCAGAAAAGACAAATAGCTTCTTGTAATTTGGTTGATATAGTTACAGTTCACACACAATCTATCCAGACTTACACTGACTGGAAATAACATTTTAAAAAAATCACCTCCCACATCAACTGTATTTTCCCAACAATTTCTCCTGTAGACCTGATTTCAGCACACTGAGACTAAAAGCGCTGAGCAACCTGGGCTGAACTCAACTCCAGCGAAAATGTGTTTGTGCTAATTCAAGAGCTTATGAACTTGCACAGTCTCACTAAGCTTTTTAGTTCATCCATTTACATGTCTGAGTTTCAAAGAATTTTAACTTTCAGAAACCTCACACTACAAACTCAGAGCTTAACCAAATGCACAAGCTGAATATCATGTTTATGCATTTATTTATGTATGCTTTATTGATTTATTTATTGGTCCTAGAATAGAAGCAGTATGAAATCCTTTTCTTACTACTGGATTTTGTTAATAATCATCTGCCTGAGCCAGGCTAACTGAAAGAATTGCTGAGGTTCACAGTCTATCCAATGAACCTTCCTCTGTTCATTTCAGCAAAAGCCAATAGCCATTTATTTCTTTTCTCTGCTTTCTCTCCCCAGCCTTGTTACACTATGGTGAACTTAAAAGTGTCTCCCTCTGCCCATGATCTGTGCATGCTCATGAAGTTTTTTAGTTCTCAAATTCCTAAAGAAAATTCTGATTTGGCATAGCCTCAAGTTCTTTTAAACACAAACACTATCTCCCTTGCTTTGGCACTCTCCTTGTTTTTTCTGTCCGCCTTTTCCCCTCCCTTCTTCCTTGCTATGTCTACCTTCGTCTCTCCCTCGCTCAATTCCTCAGTGAAGAAAGCTAACACTCAAAAAAAGTCATGTTTATATGGTGATTATCTTAGCTTAGAGCAATGCTACTGGGCAACATCATAAATAAAACACTTTTCTAGGGCATTGTTAGATAAACTCTACCTTACAATTTCCAAAATTTTCATGTGCTTCACTCTTTTGGAAAATTCTTTTCCTTCATGTCAACAATACCATCTGTTCTAGTTTTGTAGGTTAGTAATAATGCTGCTGCTTAAGGCTTTGCCTCACTTTTGCATTGACTTTAGGAAAATTAGAACTTGAGCATGAGAGTTGTGATCTCCAGCATGTAGCAAGTACTTTGGAATGACCTAAATCTTTCTGCAGTAACTAGGTACTCAGAAGAAACATCTGTATCAACATCAGGTACACCACCACAGACAGACTATGAGCTCCTGAATGATACTTCAGGCAGCACCACTCCAAAATGAGATAAGGCTGTGAAATTTTTTATTACTGCTGAATATAGCTCTTGGATCTTCAAGCCTCCAGATGTAAGGGAGATGAAAAAATGATGTAAATGGATTTTGCCAACCTATTACACAAAGGTCATGACAGAAAGAGACTGTTTTGCTCTTTCCCAGTCTTTCTTATGTGTATATGGCCATGCATAATAACCTCTCATTTAGTGAAAAAAAGAGAATGTTGTAGTCCTTACAGAAGAGAATCTCTGCCTGATAAAAATAACTGGTTGAAATTGCTGCTTTGCTGATATCCATAGCAGTTTTGCCACTGACCTCAACAGCATGGGTGTTTTCCTCTTTGGTTATGATAAATGAGGCCAGCAGAAAGTTCTCTGAAGGTAACAGTTGTTTATGGACAAAAAAGAACTTGCAGAACATATTTGGTCTTTTCACTAATTTTTCTGATCTGCATATTCATTTACTAAATTAAGCTGCGTTAAAAACAAATCTGCACTTATGCATATTAACGTTAGTTTTTAATAGAGAATTTCCATATATTAAATTAAAAACTTCTCTCTCTTGATTTTTGTTTTTGTTTTCATTTTTCCATAGGGATTACATCAAAAATTTATTATGGTTTCTTTACAGTTTTCAGCATTTCATTTATGTTTGTGTTCAGTGATTTTCATAGGAGCAACTGACAGATACATTCATAATGATTTATGTGGAAAGGGAAGCATAGTCATATTAAGCATATAATGAGGGACCTGGAACATTAATTTACATTTTTCTGGCAGTCACAGTGGCTTTGGCAGTGGATTTTAGATTACCTTAGCATTCACGTCTAAAACATGTGATAACTAGCCTCAGCCTTCATCTTACTGTTGATCTTCTAAAACAGTGAACATAAGATAAAGATCTGTTGTGGTTCTCTTCTCAGCTCTCCGTAACATTTCATAAATAGGTCAGTTTTAGCATGTTTATATAAATTGATTCCCCTTCTGGGAATGCTGGGCTGTGATAAACAGTTCTTTCCAATTAGTTTGTTTTTATAAAAATAGTTGCGGATTACTCTTACAGCTAAAAATATTTCAAATATAAGTATTTTCTAAGTCAAGAAAATGTTTTCTGTCTGTTACTGACAGATGAACTGCAAATGCACACTCCTATTCCCTTCAAAATTAATATTGCAGTCTGTATGCATACAGACTTCTTTTTGACATTGCATAGCAACATGAAGATCTAGACCTGCAACATGGTGCCCACTATCACAAGTCACTGTAACCATAAATGAAGAATGGCTAAGGCCAATGAAACTCTCTTGGTTTGTAATCTCTGCACTTAACAAACATCTACATGATCAGACTCTGTTTTGTCATATTTGCTTTAGAAGTCATTCTGTTGGCTTGCAGATTTGTACATTCCTTTAGATGCCAGCTGTCCTTTTAATTCTCATTAATAATTCATTTTATTTGATTTTGTTATCAGGCCCTTTCCTAGAAACAATTTGTTTTTTAAGTCAGGTCAACCGGTGAATCAGTTGCCCTGTAAACTCCTTCAGCAATGAGTAGCATTGGATATATCAGAAAAAGATGTAAGAAATGATAAGAAACCATTACTTGGGACACACGGAACTTCTATTGTTTGACCATTACTACCCATCATGATGACCATATCTTTCTTCAGAATAGTTAACAGAATTGTGGTGATAAATTCTGTGCCTTGACCCCTCCTTTTTCATACCATTGCCCGCAGCTTTATGGGAGAGACTGAAGTTCTGAGTGGCCTAGCTCCCCTGCTCACTTTGTGGTAGGTTTGATCCAACAGCAGATGGAATTCCTGAGGCATGTCAATTTAATTTTAGGTTGTGCATGTAGTGCACATGTTGCCAATTACAGTGGTGTATGATGTCTTTCTAGGAAGGAGGTCTCTCTCTCACACTGGGTGAACATGCTAAGGATAAATTTTGCAAAAGTTATTAAATCTGGTCTCAGTCACGTCTTAACAGCCTGCATAAGGACAGGACCGTATTTCAATTATTTCTTACTGTCTAGAAATAAGAGATTCCTCTCCTGCTTCTCAGATACTCTCTTAGCAGTAATGCACTCAGATTCCTAGGGAATGGAATAAGATCTCTAGGTTTCAGATGGACTTCAGTGATGATGTTGTTATACAGCTCCATCCGAGCACAGAACTTTAGACTTCATTTGTTAGAGCCCTATGACCATGGTTCTGAGAAAATTAGGAAGCCCCAAAACAGGCTCTCAAAAAAGTATTCAGATGGATAGATATATAGCATCAGCTACCTAGAGTAGGGAAAAATACAGAGTAACTAGATAAGGAGCATTAGTGCACAAGTTAATCAAAAAACCCTGTTGAGTTCAGAACAGCTTCGGACAGCAAATTTGGGAAGAAGGAGAGGGCTAAGTTTTTCTAAACCAATTCTTCTAGCCATTAAGAGCAGTGGAAAGAACCTCTGCTTAACAGAGCAAGGCACAGTCTTTTCCACATAATCTGTTGTGTATTCTAACTGCTGGGCAAATTGGTCTTTCAGATAATTGTATACATTTCTTGTTATATATTTTATGTTCTAAAAAGACTTTCCCTGTTTTCCTCTATCCCAACAACTTTGGAAGTCTCCACTTCCCTGTACTTCATTGGCCTAGTCCCACAGCCTTGCCAGATCATTGGAGATGTGACTTCAAAACAAAACTGCCACCAGGCTTGCTTTTAGCATGAGGCTGAAAAGACAGTACGATTAACTTTCTGGGTAATATATTCAAGATACAACACCCATATATCCCAATTTAAAATAGTTTCCTACAGACATCACAAATGGTTGAAACAATTGCATACCTAACGCTGTCATTTCTTTATCAACATATGGGATAAGATCTTTATGGTATAAAAATAAGTTTTAATTGCTCAGTTTTAACTGTATATTCATAAATTCCAGTAGGTCTCATAGTTAGAGAGCAGTCCCTCGCCCACTTGAACTGCTGGCACAGATATAGCTTCAGAAGCATATTATCTAAAGATCTAATGGTTTATCACTCATGAGCAGTTCAAATGTTATGCTCAAACCATATATGATTCCCGCTGTCCTGGCCAATCCAAGACATTGAAGTTAGGCTCTTTGGAGTTCAAACTATAGCCTGAACTTTGCAGTAGGAAAAAGCAATAAATTCACATATGCAAAATGTAACCCGTAGTCCAGCCAGCTTACACAGAAATAGTAGCTACAGAACACTAACAAAAAGCAGAAAGGATTTTCATTTAGATATAATATGGGTGAACATATGAATATACATATATATAAATGTAAAAACTTATATTGAAAATTCCATCAACATTAATACATGTTATCTCTTCTTTTCAAACTGCTTTTTGGAACTACAGCTTTGATGTGGACATTGACTCAAAAACAAATTCTGAAACATCAGGCTTAACTGTAAACCCTTCAGCATAATCATGAATTTTGCTTCTGAATACATGTCTATTTATTTGACTCTTGCAAAACACTCACTGGCCTGTGTCTGGAAATAAAGAAAAATAATATGACAACTCTCTTCTGATTTGCTGACATGAGATGAGCAACCAAGTACCATATAGCAAGCATGTGAGTACGGTAAACTAAGCTTCACCACTGCAGCAAACTCTAACTCTAAAATCTACACTTTCTCCTGCCAAAAGACCCCTTTCCATAAATCCACAGTTTCACAAGAATAAGGGCAAGATACAAAATATGTTCAAGTCCAACTTGAACCTGACCCAGTTGGAATATGAGAAGAGAATAAACTGCCACCCACACACAGTTTGCAAGCAGGAAATAAGATCCAATTGTTTCATTTATGTATATTTATTTCTTTTTAAGTATCTGTATTGTCTATCACCAGAGAAAGGGTGTTTGTGTGTTACTCTGGGGAAAACGGTGCAATTAATTTTGAATACAAATATACTTTTGCTTTTTTCATTAATTAATCTTTGGGCCATGATTTCCATGAATTTTGCAGCACAATGTATTCAGAAACACCAGATTTGAAGGATGCATATGTGAGTATTTGTGAAACCCAGAACTGCAAAAATATTCATTGGAAGTACTACTCACACATCTAATCAAGAAAAAGGAATAGTGCCAGGCAGACAGTCCAACCAGTGATAGCTTGAAAAGCAAATATTGGCTGTCCACAAACTATTTACATAGCAAAGATCATCTAGATAATATAAACATTTTAATACTCTCAAACAGCATATTTCTTCATTAATTTGACTAATTTTGTATTATGTTTTAAACAAACATTCTGAATATATTCTTGATTTTATCAACTTTTGCCAAACTTTGGCTACAGATTGCTGTAGCTAAGTTACAGAAGTAAACATTGAGCCAAATAGTGTATGGCTGGATATGCTGTGAGCACATAAACATCAATAGTAAATGAAAACAGTGGACAACATAAATAAAAAGTTTTGATTCATTTTCTTATTCATCCTCAATCACAAGTGCTGTTGATTTTCATGTGTATCTTCAAGACACCGTATCTAGAACACTGTCTTCAAGTGGGAAGATATGTGACCATTAACACTGTGAGCTCTTTCCATGACACAGATATAGATTCACAGATTTCTCTAGGTTGGAAGAGACCTCAAGATCATCGAGTCCAACCTCCGACCTAACACTAAGTACTCCACTAAACCATATCCCTAAGCTCTACATCTAAACGTCTTTTAAAGACCTCCAGGGATGGTGACTCCACCACCTCCCTGGGCAGCCCGCTCCAATGCTTAATAACCCTTTCGGTAAAGAAGTACTTCCTAACATCCAACCTAAAACTCCCCTGTCGCAACTTTAGCCCATTCCCCCTCGTCCTGTCACTAGGCACGTGGGAGAATAGACCAACCCCCACCTCTCTACAGCCTCCTTTCAGGTAACTGTAGAGAGCGATGAGGTCGCCCCTGAGCCTCCTCTTCTCCAGGCTGAACAAGCCCAGCTCCCTCAGCCGCTCCTCGTAAGACTTGTTCTCCAGACCCCTCACCAGCTTGGTCGCCCTTCTCTGGACTCGCTCGAGCACGTCCATGTCCTTCCTGTAGCGAGGGGCCCAAAACTGAACACAGTACTCGAGGTGCGGCCTCACCAGAGCCGAGTACAGGGGCACAATCACTTCCCTCGACCTGCTGGCCACACTGCTTCTTATACAGGCCAGGATGCCGTTGGCCTTCTTGGCCACCTGAGCACACTGCTGGCTCATATTCAGCCGACTATCCACCAATACTCCCAGGTCCTTCTCGGCCAGGCAGCTTTCCAGCCACTCATCTCCCAGCCTGTAGCTCTGCTTGGGGTTGTTGCAGCCCAGGTGCAGGACCCGGCACTTGGCCTTGTTGAACTTCATGCAGTTGACCTCAGCCCATCGCTCCAGCCTATCCAGATCCTCCTGCAGAGCCTTCCTGCCCTCGAGCAGATCGACACACGCACTTAGCTTGGTGTCATCTGCAAACTTACTGAGGGTGCACTGGACGCCCTCATCCAGATCATCAATAAAGATATTAAAGAGGACCGGCCCCAGTACCGAGCCCTGGGGGACTCCACTAGTGACCGGCCTCCAACCAGATTTGACTCCATTCACCACAACTCTCTGGGCCCGGCCATCCAGCCAGTTTCTAACCCAGCGAAGCGTACGCCAGTCCAAGCCCCGAGCAGCCAGTTTCTTGAGGAGAATGTTGTGGGGAACGGTGTCAAAAGCCTTACTGAGGTCAAGGTAGACCACGTCCACAGCCTTTCCCTCATCCACCACGCGCGTCACTTGGTCATAGAAGGAGATCAGGTTCGTCAAGCAGGACCTGCCTTTCATAAACCCATGCTGACTGGGCCTGATCGCCTGCTTGCCCTGCAAGTGCCGCGTGATGACCCTCAAGATAATCTGCTCCATGAGCTTCCCCGGCACTGAGGTCAAACTGACAGGCCTATAGTTCCCCGGGTCTGCCCTCCGGCCCTTCTTATAGATGGGCGTCACATTGGCTAGCCGCCAGTCAACCGGGACCTCCCCCGATAGCCAGGACTGCCGATAAATGATGGAAAGCGGCTCGGCCAGCTCCTCCGCCAGTTCTCTCAGTACCCTTGGGTGGATCCCATCCGGCCCCATCGACTTGCGCACATCCAAGCTCCGTAGCAGGTCGCCAACCATTTCCTCATGGATAGCGAAGGCCACATCCTGCTCCCCATCCCCTTCCACCAGCTCAGGGCACTGGGTGTCCGGAGAACAATCGGTATTGCCGCTAAAGACTGAGGCAAAGGCGGCATTAAGCACCTCAGCCTTTTCCTCATCCTTAGTAACTAGGTTTCCCCTCGCATCCAGTAAAGGATGGAGATTCTCCCTAGTCCTCCGTTTCGCGTTGATGTATTTGTAAAAGGATTTTTTGTTGTCTTTAACGGCAGTGGCCAGATTGAGCTCCAGATGAGCTTTGGCCTTTCTAATTTTCTCCCTGCACAGCCTCGCTACATCCTTGTAGTCCTCCTCAGTGGCCCGCCCTTTTTTCCAAAGATTATAAACCCTCTTTTTTCTGCTAAGCTCCAGCCGCAACTCTCTGTTGAGCCAGGCCGGTCTTCTTCCACGCCGGCTCATCTTTGGGCACGTGGGGACGGACCGCTCCTGTGCCATCACGATTTCCTTCTTGAGGAGCGCCCAGCCTTCCTGGACTCCTCTGCCCTTCAGAACCGCCTCCCAAGGGACTCGGCCAACCAGCGTCCTGAGCAGCTCAAAGTCAGCCCTCCGGAAGTCCAAGACAGCAGTTTTACTGGTCCCCTTCCTGGCCTCGCCAAGAATAGAGAACTCTACCATTTCGTGGTCACTCTGCCCCAGACAGCTTCCGACCACCACATCTCCCACCAGTCCTTCTCTGTTTGTGAAGAGAAGGTCTAGCGGGGCACCACCCCTGGTAGGTTCACTGACCAGCTGCGTCAGGAAGCTATCTCCCACGCTCTCCAGAAACCTCCTAGACTGCTTTCTCTGTGCCGTGTTGTGTTTCCAGGATATGTCCAGGAAGTTGAAGTCCCCCACGAGGACAAGCGCCGACGATTTTGCAACTTCTGTCAGTTGCCTATAAAACTCCTCATCCGTCTCCTCATCCTGGTTCGGCGGTCTATAGCAGACCCCCACCAGGATGCTAGCCTTGCCGGCCTTCCCACGGATCCTAACCCACAGGGATTCAACCTTATCATTCCCAGCCTGGAGTTCCACAACATCAAAAGATTCTCTAATGTAGAGAGCCACGCCACCACCCCTTCTGTGCTGCCTGTCCCTCCTGAAGAGCCGATAGCCAGGCATTGCAGCACTCCAGTCGTGGGAGCGGTCCCACCACGTCTCCGTGATGGCAACCAAGTCGTAGCCTGCCTGCTGCACAATGGCTTCCAGCTCCTCCTGTTTGTTACCCATGCTGCGTGCATTAGTGTAGATGCACTTCAGCTGGGCCATCGCCTTCTTCCCCGGCCTAGCCATTGTTTCCCCCGGCACAGCTCCAACAAGCCTTGTTTGAGCCCCGTCCCCCTTCTTACCTAGTTTAAAGCTCTCTCTATGAGCCCCGCCAGCTCCTGGCCTAGGATCCGTTTTCCCCTTGGAGATAGAGACCCATCTGGGGCCATCAGGCCGGGTGCCGAGTAAAGCTCCCCATGGTGAAAAAACCCAAAATTTCTATGCTGGCACCAGCCTCTGAGCCACCTATTAACCACATGAGCTTTCCGTGTCCTCTCCGTGCCTCTCCCTTCCCCCGTAGGGATAGACGAAAACACCACCTGCACTCCCGCTCCCTCCACCAATCGTCCCAGTCCCCTATAGTCCTGTTTGATGGCCCTGAGGCTTCTCTTTTCAACATCATCGCTGCCAGCCTGGACTATCAAAAGTGGGTAATAGTCAGAGGGGCGAACCAGGTTTGGAAGCTTCCTGGTAACGTCTCTGACCCTGGCCCCAGGGAGGCAGCAGACTTCCCTATGTGTGGGGTCAGGCCGACAAATAGGGCCCTCCGTTCCCCTGAGGAGGGAGCCGCCCACAACAATCACCCTTCTTTCTTTCTTGGTGGAGGCAGTCCTGAGGCGTGGAGTCAACTTCCTCACCTCAGGCATCCTCCCGGGTAGGCTTCCTACCTCATCCTCACCCAGATATAAGAAACAAGAAAAGGTTTGCAATTTGAGATATTATGATATGACCCATACGATAAAGTAGTCCGACAAATCTGCAGTGCAATCAGCTCCCTATACTAGTTATTTTAAAGACAACTCACATTTTGCAGCAAATTCCCCTCCAACAAACCATTCCTCACTTCACATCAGCAGAAAAGGGGGAAGGGTTTAATCATAAATTACTTCCTTCAACTAGTCTGTCAGCATTTTGAAGGACTAATCCTTCCCAGGAATTCCACATAGGTCACAAAAAAAGATACATGAATGCAGCCAAGGAAATATGCATATACCTCTTCACATGTGCATATTCAGAAAGGAATTTCTGCCATCACCAATGCTGATTTCAAGGATGTCATGTATTCTCAACAGGACTTGGTAACTCTTGCTCCTGACAGCAGCAGTATAAAATAAAACAGAGATTGATGCATACAGTTTTGGAAAACAAAAGCCCCACTTAGCATGTCTTAACCACTTTTCTGTATGCTAACATGTTAACTCGTCAGACTACCTGACTTAAACCAAGCGAGAAAGAGTGATATGGCCAATAACTAGGTTCATTGTTAAGAGTCCCAAATTTTAATTAATTAATTAATTTAAAAAATTAAAGATTGCAATGAAATTCTAATTGATACTTTGCTTTTCCTTTTTCTTTAAAGAGAACCAATACTTCAGAAATCAATTAATTTAATCATTTATTAGAAATCCAATTGGGTGTCATTGTGCCATAGCCACATTGTTACACAGCTGTTTTCTTCTTTAATTATTTTCCTTGTATCTAAAAAACACATGCTTTCCTTCCAAGCTTGCAGAGTTCTGATAATCACAGCAGACCTGTCTTGTGCTCCCATAAAGACTAACATGATAATGCACAATGTTATGATTATCACCACCTGGTAAAGACAAAGAGTAAATAACAAGATTTAATGAGAAAAATTATTTATACTTTTTAATCAGGCACAGGTTATAAATTCAGGATATGTTGATTCATAAGTCTTTTGTATGTATGTAGGAAGAAATGCTACAGTATTTTACATACTATTCAAATCTCCAAATGTAGTGAATAATTTCACTATAAATAAATTTAAACTATATTTCTACATATACTACCCTTCAATTATGTGATGCCTTTGTTTCTATAAATATGCAAGTTTTTCATACAAGGGCATTTCAGACTTTGAACTTTATGCAAACTGTTCACTTTCAATCTGTTACATAAAATGTGTTACCTGTGTTCCAGTAAGTCATTCTGCAATGAGTTTTTGGCTATGATTCAGGAAAGCAACCTTTTTAAGGACCAAAATTAAGGCATTTGCAGCTATTTTAATTCAAATGGTTTTGATTTTGTGGCTTTCTGCTTTCATACCTAGATAACATACAAAAAAATAAATAATAATAATGTCCAGGAGAGGGGAGAATGTCCCCTGAAGATCCCCACTCACCACAAATGAGAAGTAAAATATTACTTATATTAAGTACTATTATTTTTGTTGGTCCACTGAGATTTTCAGTTACCAGTTCAAACAAATAATGAATAAGCTTTCTTTCCTCAAAGCAACCTTCCTCAAAGCAAGAGACCATATGTGAAGAAAACAGTATCTGTGATCTGAATTCTGCAACTGTTTTTATTTTTAATGATCTTCTTGGAGAGTACAACATAATATATCAGTATTGTAATGACTATAAAACTTTCCACATTTCAATCTAATCTCTGAATTTTATATTGGCATGAAAACCAAATACAGAAACCCAAAATGCAGTTGACATTACCTCTCTTACCCCTACTTGAAACTCAGGCTACTTGATCTTTTGTGATACTCCAGCTGTCTTTCTCTATAATTGTGTTTTCATTACAGCAGTTGTGTTACATTGACTCATAAGGCTGAATGTCTGAATTAGGATTAGAGCCAAATATAGAGCTGCTGTGCCACAGCTCCGTCAGCAGAGCAGTGAATGATGCTGACTGTATACTTTAATATTAGTGAATCTATGGCATTCATTTATTCATAACAAGACTGTGCTATTGACCTAGTTTGCTCATTAAATTAATGGAAGTTGGAGAACCTAAAAAGAAAATCCTAGAGAGGTTTCATTTCTGTGCCTACTTGGTTGGATCAGTAACTCCTTTTATTTTCATTTATTTTCTCCTGGCTCTATAACAGGATGAATTTGTTTTAGATTATTTTCCTATTAACTAAAATTTCCCAGAGGTTCCTGGTATTTGCATTCAGCTATTTCAGTAGCAGATATAACATTGTACTGAATACACCATCTACTGAAATGATGAAGTCGTAAGGAAATCAGACACATGTTCCTTACAGATGTTTGACCTAAGGCATACTGGAGTTGCCAAATCCACCTTTGGGTCACACTCTTCTCCATCTGGAGATCTACAAACATTGGGCCAAAGGAAAAGAGTGATTTATAAACTGGGTAGCCCTACTAAAGTCAACTAACAATCTTGAATTTAAATGCCAAAATCAGTGCTGTAAGTGCTAAGAACTTGCAGCCAACAAAGACTTCAGTTGGGACTTTCTGGCACTCTATCCCTGAAAACTGGGACACTGTGAGTTTGGTGCTTACATGTTAAGTTTAAAAGTGTGGTTTTGGAGTCCTGACTTCTAAATCCATATTCACACCTCCAGGTTTAGCCAGTCATCTTTTGATCTTTTGTCTTCCATATTCTCTTCATTGGCAGGAATAGGTCAGAGAAATATATGAGTGCTGCACAGACTTATAGCCAGTTTATCTGCTTGGCTGCTTGGTTATGGGATTGCATGCAAACAGGTATTCCTATCTGGGCTTTTTCTCTTGTTCATTGCTCAGTCTCTTCTGATGCGACTCACGACTCTCACAGGATTGCTACCAATAATGAGAGCTTTACCCTCATGATCAGCTCTATACATATTAATTTTACTTTATCAAGATCTCCACCCAAAGGAACCTATACACTGCATCCCAGGAGAAAAAAAAAAAAAAAAAAAAAAAAGCATGTGTCATTCACCTGTGTCTGAAAAGTCTGTCTCATTAAATTGGCAGACAACTCTATAATAGATGGTTCCCCTTTACGACCACACTCAGAAGCCACAAAATTCCTAATTTATGTAAGATTTCAGTAAAAAAGACAACATTCTTAAATTGTAATGTACCGGAGGAAAAATGCAGGAGACTTCAAAGGTCACAAGGGCTTTGAGTAAATGGTACCCAGCACCAAGTCCCCCCTGCTGACTGTTTTACAAAGGGTGTAAATCTTTGCAGAAAGTTAGTGTTGTTTTCATAATGTGATAATCAGGCTGATACCAGTTCAGTGGAAAGGTTGGGTTCAGGGATATAAAATTCTCTATCTAATTTCTCCTTCCATTTTCCTCAACTGATGCAGTTTATTTTATTAAGTTTTATAATTTATATATTTTATTAGGTACATTGGAAAGTTAAGGAAGCTCTGAGCCATTGATTTAAACATTTCCTTTACAGTGCAGGAAAAAGGGAGTTTGATGAAAACACTGTGTCACTGGATGTTCTTCCTTCCCCATTTCAAAAACCCAGTTTTCCTTTTTGCAGCACTTTGAAATAGGCTTATTAATCCACCGAGGGAAATAAACAGCTGGAAGTAAACATTTCCCAACTGCTGGAGAAACACTAACTGTTTCCTAAGCCATATCCAAGTGGTCACCAAATAAATGCATAAGGGAAAACCAGTTCTTGGCCTGGATCTATGCCTGTGATAATGAAGAAATAACAGTAGAGGGTTAGCTGAGTCATTCTTCTTTAGGAATCATCAAGTATCCAAATTCTTAATTATTTATTGGTTGCTAAGACCAGCAGCCAACACTGTGCTCAGTGCTGTACATGGCAGCCTTCACCACACAATCTAAATTTGACATACCAATGTTATCCAGCAACTCACTGAATGTTCAATAGACATCCAGAAATTCTCTTGGTGGGTGGCACAACCCAGAGCTCTTTTGTGAAGTGTTGAAGAAGATATTTTCCAAGATAAGTGCATTTTAAAGAAAAATCCAAAAAGGATAGGCACAATAGGCACCACAAAAATTAACCAGCAGTTCCAAGGAAGGTAATGAAGGGCATTCTTCAAGGTCTATGAATATGACGTTGCACACCCGTTCTGCTACAGATTATGTTATTTTTCATATGCTTTTCAACAATGCTCACATAAACCAACACAAACAGCTGTGTAAAGAAACAGATAAGAAGAACCTGTAAGCCCACAGCCAATATAGACTGAACATAAAAAAAAATTTTGCTCTAAGGGCAAATATGCATATATATATATTATTATGAGTGCAATAAGGAATTTCTGTAATATTCAAATCAAACAAATATGAAATAAAAATAAAAGTGTGTCCAGTTTAATTAGCTGTCCATGAAATGAAACCCAGCTCCCCCCCCCCCCCCAAAAAAAAAAAAAGTCCATCCTTCAGGCTTAATGACATTTTGGTCAGCCACATTAAACAATGAATACATCCCAGTCAGACCAGCTGAGTGTCAGACTGGACAAGTTACCAGCATAAGGCCACAGGTGATCTCTGTACACAGGTGAGACAACTAGCAGGGAAGAAAACCTGCAAGATAGAGCTGGCTGTGCCTTGACCTGAAACATTGAAGTGTCCTCAGCAGCCCAGGGAAGAAATGTGGGTGTATTATTTGTGAGGTCTGAGAATGAAATTAATAAGTGAGGGAAGTGTCTGGAAGAGACTTTTCCTGAGCAGAGAAAAAGTCCAATAGCCCTAGATAGTTAAGTATTGTTTACATCCTGGTTAGCTCTTTGAAATGTGGTACAGTCCTTCCTCTGGACATGTGCCTGACCAGCTTTGTGGCTGTGGTGGGTAAGGAAGGGCAGCAGGGTCATGAACACGCTGACCACCACTATGTACTTACTCCCTAAGAGTAGCATTTAGCACACAGACCTCTCCTACCTAGGATAACTGTATCTAAGATTTGCTTTTACCTATTTTAATGTTTACTTATTGGGAAGTTTTGTCCTATGTCCTCTGAAACTACACCTGAGACTTTTCTGTAGCCTGGTGCTGAACGCCTGGAGAATAAATAGATAAAGAAAAAAAAAAAAAAAGAATTTCTGAGACATATATAAACTGAAATGTCTTCACATATATTTGGAAGAAAGCCATGTTGTGTCTGGACAACTCTTGAATGGAAAAAAAAAAAGTTGTTACAAAAATTAATCATTCACCCAAAACATCTGATTTGAGCAGCCCCAGTTCAAATCCAAAAGGCCAGAAATGGAAAAGGTTTTGTTTTTCAGTAGCTATTCTGTCAGGAACAATAATGCTAGCATTTAAAATAATAAATAAATAAATAAAGTATATATTTGGTGCAATTATCACAGACTAGCAGACTATCACAGCCAAAAAATCCAGACAGGTTTTCTAAGCCATGAGCTTGACTGATAAAATGAAAGCATACTATCAATTAATATCTATCAGTTATATAATGCTTCTGTAATCAAGAAGCCTGTGAATAAGTGTTTATGTATATTTATATATTCACCTTTCAAATTCTAATACAATTCTTCAGACTCTATCAAGTCTTTCAGAGTATCCCTGTATATACCAACTGAACTAATTTCTGTGCACTTTCCAGTATTAACCCTGATTTCAAAACCACTGCAGAATAAAGCATTAGAAAGTTGTGGGGAATAATGAAAAAGAAAGAATGTACACAGATAAGTCCTCATGGAGATCATTTGAGTATGGATATGGAAAGATCTATCTGGGAAACAGGATACAATCTCTTAGTTTCATGACAGTAACCATGACTGAAATGCTTTAGTAACAGAAAATTTGTTTTCACATGGATTTTGTAAAACGGAAAAAAAGATCTCCACAAAAGTCTGCTCTGGTGCAACTGCAAATTCTATTTCGTTCAGAAGAGGAAAATCTAATGCCTCCCAATATACAAGAGGTCTTAAACAGCGTGTCTTGTCCAAAAGATAATGGATTTATATTTGAAAAGTGCCCAAAGGTCACCTACAGAAGAACTGGTCTTACCTCACTGAGTCATCTAAGGCTAAGGCTTAGGCAGAGAAATCTTCCTCCAGAGGAAGATTACCCAATACTAAAACCATGGCTACAGAGATCCTCTCATCTGTCTTGGTGGAGGAAGGAACACCCCTTTTGGTGATTACCATGGTCTCATCAGGTGTAACTGGCATTGGAATTACAGACCCAGAGAGCTGATACAGGGAGATGAGAGCTGGAAGTGGCAGAACTGTATGAGCATGATGTGGAATCTAGAATAACTATACCTAATGAAGAGCAGAGCCAAACAACGCCACCACAGCACCACGCTGAAGCCACTGTTCAGCTTGCAAGCCTCATGCCAATATTCCTGAAGAGTGCTGCCCTCTGTTGTGTAAAAATGTCTGCTAGGTACCCATGGCACAGCACTACATGTACCAGCATGGGCAAACACAGAATGCCATAGAAAACTAACAGTATTTTTTCAGTAGCTGAGGTTGATTGTATATACTGCTGGATGCTGAGTGTACTTCAGCTGATCCTTAAGTTTAAATAAGGTATACCTGAATGTACTAAACAGGTCAATGGTTTAGCTTGTATCTCCCAAACTCAGAAGTGTTTCTTTCTAAGACAAGGAAAGCTCCCCTCACTGCTGCAGGTCTCTGAGCAGTTAAATATGTATGGGGCCAAACTCAGTCCTCATAAAACCCAATTGACTTCATTCAAAAAGCTCCTATAAAGATGACTGATGTCATTGGAGTCCCACCAAGGATGAATTTGGCCCATGACATTCCTCCTGTTTAGTCATTGGATAGGAATGTAGGGAAGAAATGCATTCTGGGCTGTAGGACTCCATTTCTCAACAACACTGCCAGGGCTGAAAAGGAAATACATGTGAACATAAATTTGTCTTGCACGCTCTATTAGATCTCTCAGATCAGCCACTGCTTTCAGCTGTCCAGGTATAGGTTATACATGAATTGGAATAGCTCCTTTCACTACAGGAAGATTGAGCAGGAGTTTATACAAGAGTGTGCGAGGTCTCTCAGGAGCAAAAGTAGCAGCATTATCCCCATTTTACAGATGACAAAACCAAAACAGGGAGCTGATGTGATTTGCTTCAGCTCACAGGTGGTGACAGAGGTAGAAGAGGTATTGAAACTCAAGTACTTATGGCTCCTGGCCACTTAGGCCATGTATTCCTGTGATATACCTTCATAACTTCCCTCTTTCCTCATCTCCCTTCTCCCCTGTCCCCAGCCCCATCAGAATTATCTGTAGCCACACAACTAGGAAGTTGAGATTAATCCATCCCCAGAGAAACTGGGAGTAATATACAACTCATGCAGAACCTTTAAAAAAATATGATTTGCAGTCCCCTTTTCAGAGACATATGTAATCCAAAGCTGAAAAGTAAGCATTTGCTGTTCCAGTACATATTCTGAGAGATGCTTATGCTCTGTTTCATGAATGTGCACTGTGAAGACCCCATTTGACACAATTCCTTCCTGCATCCAGAAGAAAACCAGGCTGAGAAGGCTGTGCAGAATCAGGCTGTTGCAGAGTAGTAACAGTTTATGGGCAGAAAAAGAATGACTGGAATGCAAAAGAAAAGAGAGAGAGAGATGTGCCAAGACATCTCTACAATTTCTCCTGTAACTGGAAATGGTTAAAAAAAAAAAGACAAAAAAGTTTCCCTCGTAAATCTTGCAGGAATATACAACTCTAGAACTCTAGTCAGGTGCCCTGGTTTTTACTCTTGCAAACCATTCAGTGATATTTTTATGATGAAAAAGCAAAATTTAAAGCAACTGTGAAAACAGAATCAGCTCTCAGTTGGCAGACTGAGGCCTATGCAAGTTTTATTCACTGCATGAATGTCAAATTAAAACACATGCAAAGAAAGAAAAGAAAAAAAAAAGAAAAAAAAGAAAAAAAAAGAAAAAAGAAGAAAAGAAGAAGAAGGGGGAGGTAATTAATCATTTAAATTATTTGTGACCCTGATTCAAAAGGCACTTTTCCCGTATAATTCCCCTCATTTATTTTGGGGTTAGTACGACTTATCTCTTTTGACTGTCGTGATTTCATCTGTTCTTTGCTTTCCTTGGAATTACTGCACTGATACTGCCTAGCAAAATTCAAAACACTGGAAGGAATAGGCAAACTATTCACCAGTGAAGCTGAGAGCATGACCAGAGAGATAGCCTTTGTTTGCACAAGGAAGAAAAAAGCCTTCTGGGAAGAGGAAATGCTCACACATATACATTTAATATAAATGACATTAAGAGGCTGTGTGCATCCTGTGCTCGGTATGCCCATGTAATTTTAATACATCTGTACATCTGATTATGTCCATTCTTTTTTATTTATTTATTTTGTATTGCACATAAAAATGCGTGTCCAGGGAAAATCTTGGCAGGCAGATAAGCAGGCTTCAGCCATACAAATGAAACGCTTCTCATGCCCAGCTGGGAGGAGTGGTTTATCCACCTTCACGACCCCGCAGCTGTAATGGTTCCCATGAACCGATGACTGATGCGGTTTCTTACCTCTCTCCACGGGTGTTTCGCTATCCCGGTGTTAAGGAGGTGGTGGAGCGACCGTGGGAAAGCCTCAGTGTAGTGACCCTCCCTGCGTTCCTTCCTCCCTCCCTTTGGAGCCGACTCGGAGAGCTGCCTCGTAGTCACGACCCCTGAAAAACTATTGGCTCCAAACGACAGAGCCCTTCGTTTTCCCACTCTGGAAACTGCCACTGGACCCTGCGTGCATGCGGGTTCCTTTACTCCATGCCGTAAACGACGCGAGATTACAAAGCGGCCGTAGAAATTCATCGGAGACTTTCTCCGTGAATCTCCCTTAAGAAGAAGAGAGTGAGGAAAGGGGGAAGCGGGGGAGCGAACCACCCAGACCGTAGGCTGGCAGTTAACACCGTGCCAGCGCCCGGGGCTGCGTGTCCCTTCTCGGAGAGGCGCGGGGTGCGGTGCCTCTGACCCAGCAGCGCCGTACGCCGGCGGCAGCCGGGCTCGGCCCGGCGCGCTGCGCGGTGCGAGCGGACTTTCCCAAGCAAAGCTCTGCAGACAGGGACCTGCAGGGCGGTGAGACGGCCACTCCCGCTGGACTTGAGCGAAGCGATGCAGATAAACCTAAGGAGGGCTTCAGAGGCAGAGCAAATCTTCCCCCTCCCTCCCTCCTCCCCACCCCACCCCCCCACCCCCAAGAGACGCTGTCGATAAAACGCAGACCGATCCGGATCGACAACGGCCGGCCCGCGCAGCAACGGGTCCTCCTGTTCGACACCCAGCCCGCGGAGTGCCGCGCAGAGCACCGCGCTCCTCAACTCACTGTGGCATGTACACGCTGTCGAAACGCAGGCTTCCCGCAGGCTCGGGTGATTTCCCCTCAGCACTCTCCTTGCCTATTTCGTAAGGTTGGTTCTCAGATGCCTTTTAAGACAAAAACAAAAGCCTTTACGCGGAGCGGAAAGGGGGTGGCGGTGGGAAGCAAAGCAAAAGCAAGCTGGCTTCAAACTCGGACTGTTCCCACAGCCTCCGAAGCGGGATGAACACGGAGGCGTCATCTCGGTGCCCTGCGTTTCTCAAGGGCCTTCCTACAATGAAGGTGGACTCTGCAACCCGTCCAGCAAGTGCATTTACATTAATTACGGTGCGCTCGAAACGGTGTCCAATAAATAATAAAAAAAAAAGGGGGGGGGGGAGGTTTATTTCCCCTCTCCCCTCCTTGCATTAAGAGAAATACAACCGCAACTTTTTCCCTGTCGTTGATAGGATTCCTTGACCAAATAAAGAAATATTTTCTAAAGGCAGAACAGGGAACGGGGAAAGGAACCTCTTTGGACCGAGAGGCTTGCGGCATCAAGCATCCGATATTCGGAAACGCAAAAGCCGCCAGTGGGGGTCCGTTGTTACTTCGGACGTGTCACCGTGCTAATTTGCAGGAGGCTTTTCTTATCTCGGGGCACTGACTTGTGACAGGAGAAGAGGGTTTAGGGTTTGCCGAGAAGACTAGAAAGGACGGCAAGAGGCGCTTCAAAGGGTAAGGCGGATGCCCCCGCTCTGAGCTCTCTCCCCCGTCTCTATCCAAAGAGGTTTCGCAGTGGAATAAACATCTCTGATCTAAGACAGCTGCCGGGAATCAAAGGCCGCCCCAATAAGCGCTGTATCGGCCGAAGATGCGACTGAAAAATGCCCACTCCTGACAAGCTAAGAGAAGGCTGCTCTCCCTGCAGAGCCTTCAGGCTGTGAAAGAAGTAACAGTTTGCCCATTATTCATCTGATTTGTTTTATAACACTTCTGACACCTAATCTTATCAGCTAATACCCAAGATTTAGTTACCCAAGACGATTTTTTTTCCACACTGGAAGCAAAATTATTTGACTCCCTACAGTTCTGTTTACTTTTGTTAGCCTTTAAAAAAGGGGGGGGGGGGGGGCGGTGGAAAGGGAGGTAGAAAAAAGGAGGGGAGAAAGTTTATGCGTGAAGGAAAAATCCAGACTTTCCAAGACTGGTAGAAACAAGCACTGAGGAAATATCAAGCTCACTTGGAAAAAAAAAAAAAAAGTTCTGAATATTGGTAGAGAGGGTTTGGTAAGGAGGAGATCTGAAACCAAATGAACACATATGCAGTCCGTGCAGACTTGCCTGTAAAATAACGATTTATTTTAATACTTAAAAAACACACACAATCCAGTGATAAATGTCAATTACCAATAATCAGCATAAAGTGCCAAACAGCCATACAACTTTTTTTTTTTTAATAAACAAAACTTATTGGAATGTCTCTTAATTTGAATACACTGTTCAGAAAGCCAGCATTTAGAAAAATATGCTCTCAGGTTGAGATTTGTTCTGTCTCATTAAGATGCATGAAGACTTTAAAGTACCACTAAAACCACGTTGTGCATACCATCAGTTTGACATATTGCCATCTTTCTTTCCTTTGGGATTTTTTAAATAAGTCCACGAGTTACAAACCTCCTCACAGCACACTAGACCGCAAGGCAAAAATAAAGGTCTCCGTGTCCCAAGAACAATGATTTGTCCTGATACCAGTGACCTGGGGGTCTAAGATCTGGATTCATTTTCCATCACTTTATAGGACTCCTCACTTGAGAGTTTTAGGTCATTTCCAAACATTAATTTTCTTCTCCTTTTAAGAAAACAAAATAGCAAGTCGCCCTTCTCCTTGTCCTAATGGTGCTGTGATGAGAAACCATGGTTTCAGTTCTTAATCATCTTCTGGAATTCTCTGTATCTCCTGAAGTGTAAAAATAAGAAGCTTTATACAGTCAAAAAAAAAAGTATAAAATAAGAGGTTTTTTTTTTCTTTTTCTTTTTAAGTAATACTTTTGGAAGCTACGATTTCAGGTGGGGTGGAGGGTTGTTAGGATTTTCTGTGGGAGTATTTTTGTGGGTTTGTTGGTTTGTTTGGTTTTTTTTTTGTGTGGGTTTTTGTTTGGTTTTAAACAGATTCCTGTCCAACACGTGAGCACCACCTTTTGGCATAAAGTTTATGAAAACCACACAAATCACATAGCACTTTCTGCATCATTCGTGTATATTTTAAATGCCAAATATCCTTTTTACCCATGGCTGAAGAAGTGGGTTGCCAGGGGGGATTTTGCTCTTTTTAAAGTACAAACAAAAACAAAACACAAAGTTCTGTGCTCCCATCCTGACAGGGTTTGTTTGGTTTGTCTTTTTTCTTTTTTTTTTCTGGTTTTGGTGTAAAGTCTCAAGGGGAGGAGAAGTTCATAGAAGCTGGAAATTCAGCACTTAAGTTTGGCAGGTTTCAGTTCCTTTACTTGCGTGTGCAGTGTCTTGTGGACAGCTAGCGTTCTGGACTGGCAAAATCCTTTCCCACATTCTTGACACTTAAAAGGCTTTTCTTTAGAATGGATATATCTAGGAAGAGAAAAACAATCGAGATGTCAGAAACAACTGGCCTGAACTCAGCAGTGATCATACTTGATGGAAAACACGCTGGAGATTTTTACACCTACCACTGAGACCGAGAGCGCCAGAGTGCAACACTAGGGTAATCAACTGTTTGTGTGTGTGCAAGAAGAGAGGGCGATGTCAGAGGTGCACAAGGGTGCCTTTCTTAGGTGCAAAGCTTCCCTCTAACTTTAGGGTCACCAGGCTTCATGTCTTCATGACACTTCCGAATGATCACAAATGTAGAGGTTACAAGATGGTGCAAAATGAGGGTGAAAATGTCTGTGGAAGCTGAGGAGACTGTGAAAGTCATCTCTGCAGGGTGGGTGAGTACAACAGGCTTGTCTTACAAAGTGACTAGTCTGGGTTTCTCTACCAGCACTGAATAGAGAAAAACCTGGAAGGAACACTGCCGTGTGACTGGGGACATGACCTTTCTAACAAGCACCTTTATGACTGTAGGTGGGTAACCAAGAAAGTACAGATACACAGGGAAAAACAGCAAGGAGAATAGCTACCTGTGATCCCTCAGGTGATCCTGTCTTCTGAAGGCCTTGTGGCATATGTCACATGTGTAGGGTCGTTCATCGGTGTGTGTTCTTTCATGGATCAAAAGGTTGTAGGACTTGGTGAAGTGCCTGCCACAGAATTTACACACAAACTCCTTCTTGGTTTTGGACGGTAACCTTCCCCGTGTGGGTTTCTTCTCTGGAGAGAGTTTAGTCACCTCAAGTAAAGACCCCAGCCCTGGGGGGGAGCCCTGGCTGTCCACCTGTCCCAGTTTAGAGTGGTCCTCTTGTGTGGCAGCCACTGCTAAATTGGCAAAATCAAAACGGGGTTTGGCTTTGAGGGTCACGTTAGTGGCCTCTTGCTTGGGCTGGATGACGTGGGGAAAGAGTGGGAAGGTGGGCAGCTGGAAACGTGCATCCACTAGGCTCGACACGCTGGGCACCTTGGAGAAGGAGGAACGAGGCAGATGCATGGCTGGGTACCCCAAAGTCCACTGGTGCAGGTGTACGGCATGAAGGGCGCTGAAGCCGTAGAGGTTGGAGAGGTGATCAGAGGGCACAGCGGGCAGCCCATTGAATGCTTGCAAGAAGGAGTAGTTGGTGAGCTGGAGGGAAGGATGGATAGGCACTGGGGCCGGCAGAGTCTTACTTCCCATGGTGGCTGCTTGGGACGAGGATCTTGGGAATAGGGGAGGAAAAGATCTGGAAAATAAAGGTGGGGAAGAGAAGAGGAAGAGGTAGATTTATACAAAGAAAAGGGTATTTCTCACCTCATCCTTTATTAATACCCCTCTCCAAAGCCACAGGAAGAAGTTGCTTTGGACTTGGAAAGGCCTGACCGGTTCTTGGCTGTGAGTGTATCCCCATGGGTCTCCAGAGTCTCCTTTTCCCCATCCCTCACACACAGAGGGTATGCCCCATCTACAGTCATTCACTCCCTCAACAGCACTTGTGTGCCAGGTATGCCCCTGATGAACTTCTGCACTTGGACAGCAAGAAGTAACATTTTGGCCCACATACCTAGATGTTCTCCCACAAAACTAAAAATCCCTTACTAGGTGTCCCTCAGCCTTTCTAAAATGGTAGGATTTTGCCCACTTGGTCTGTCTCCCAAAACTGTCTATCCCTGACTGTTGAGTATATGTAGGGAGCGGGTGCATAGTTCACTGTTCTTGGTTGCTCATCTCCCCATGGTCTGCCCTCAGCCAGGCCTCTGCCTCTGGGGTGGTGGAGGCGGTTGGGTGCGCAGAACTGCACATCCTCCCTCATTCGAACAGAGAAAATACACCAAAATATTTTGGGAAAAAAAAAAAAAAAAAAGAAAGAAACAAACAACAGCTCTCCCTCTATATATTGCAAAAAGAAATGAGAAAATGCTGCTTCTGGGTGACAAATCTGAAGTGCCATTTGCTCTCCCCAGGGGGAAGTGCCTGGCTTTAAGCCCATGTCCTAGTCTAGGCAGTCACTTAATTAAAGCCCTTCACAAGGGAAAAAGACAACGGCTGGAGGGACCCTTCCTGCAGGAATACCCAGCCCACCAGCTGCAGGGCCGCAGGGCCACAGCCCTTCTCTTGGCTGGGTGCCACCGCTTTGCTCTATGTCTCAGGGACCTGCCAAGCCCCCAGCCTCTCCTCTGGGCCAGATCCCTACCCATTCCACCCCACAAGGCGGAGGGGAAAATGCTACCAGACAGCAGCATCAAGGCGCATCTGGCCCTGCCTGCAAACTGAGCCCTCAGCACAGCCCTGGCTGCTGTCATCCATTTGGCAGGAGATGCCTCCTTAGGGCTGGCAGAGGGGACAGAACCTACCCTTTCTGTGGTATGAGAGAGCACCCATGGGTTTTAGAGGCACCACATCCTTGCACCCCAGGGAGCCTCTTTATTCCACATCCCAGAGCTTATGCTTGTTTCCCCTAGTGATTTCTGGGATTTGCCCTCGGTGGGGCTCCTTTCCTATGGGATCCATATAGAGTCCTCAGAAGTGTGCCCATATCATTCTTCATAGGATCCCTGCGGGATCCACACAGGGTCCCGTAAAATCCCCTCCAGGGCTCCTGCTGAGTCCCTTTAGGATCCCTGCAAGATTACCACAGGGTCCCTGCAGGATCCCTGGGGCATTCAGCCTGGGGCGGTGCATCCCGACATGAAGAGTGAAGCCCCTTTGGAGAAAAGGAGGCAGCAAAGTGCTGCAGAGCAAAAATTGTCTCCTCGGGCTGGGGAGACGGGGGGAACAGGAGGGAGAAGCACTGGTGGCAGAAGAGGTCTAATGACCAGGGAAACAAATCTGATTTATATGTGGGCTGTAGCCTGGACCGAGGAGCTGTGACTGGGAGGGTGTGAGAGCAAGAAACTTACTCTGAGCAGCTCTGTACACCAGGTCCACCTTTCACACCGCTTTACATAAATCAGCAGCAGGAAGAGAGACCCAAACCTTAGAGGAATTCCATCGCAATGACCCAGAATAAGAGAGTGTGACATTTTGCTTTCTTTAATTTGATACAATTTAGATAGTAGCTGATCAAAAACCTAACACATTACATTCTCCTCCCTCTTGTCTTTATTTTATTTATTTTTTAACTGTTTAGGGCTGGTGAACCAACCAGTTTTGTTCTTCAACTGGGGAAATGCTTTTTATTTTGTTAGTGCTGCCCTTACATTAGGTGTGTCCACTTCGCAGCACAAATGCCTCGATCGATGACCCCAAGAGCAAAGTACATGGAAAACACTCTTGTCTGGGTACCTGAAATGTCTGTTTCTGTATGTCACAACGGCTCTGTGCCTGTTTTCCTGGCCAGGGACTCCTAGATCTCTCAAGCATGAAACATGCTATTGCAAAGTGAGTTAGTTTCTGGACTTATTCCTGTCTTTCTTTGGATCCACAGAAAGCATTTAATTTGGAATGTATAAGCAAAAATCTATTATGCGAATTAATACTAATTCTTGCCCGATAAAATTAAAAATAAAATAAAAATAAAAATCTGTTTCGATTTTCCAAATGAAGAAGGGGGTAGAAATCAAAGGGAAATGCAGTTGAGTGGTAATGGCATCCAGTGCCCTCCCTTTTTCTTTTTTTTTTTCTTTCCTTTGCTAAAACAGTTCTATTAAAAAAAAAAAAAAAAAAAGGAGAAGAGAAAAGCAAAATAAAGAACATAGGGAAAAAAAAAGTGTGTGGGGGGGAAGAGAAGAAATAGAAGGTGGGAGCAGAATGTTCACGTTACTACAAGTTTCTTGGCACTCTTCCAGAAATGTAAGCTACACTTTTGCTCTGTGCGACCGGGATAGTCAAAAAATATAGAAGCAGAGTATTTCACAGTATTTCATAAATAAGTCCCCTCTCTTCGGGACATCAAAGCGAGTGTGTTTCACAGCGCAGTAACTCTCCGCTTTCCCGCTTGCTCGCAGAGAGATCAATGTTTCTTTGATTTCGGTGTCACCTCCACCTTTAATTCAGTTTCATGTAAACAGATCGTTATCGGGGTTTCTTTTTTTTTTTTTTTTAATTTTATTTTTTTAAAGAAGACCCCACGAGTTCTCTGCTTCAGTTCGCCCATCACATTAAAACTGTGCGAGGTTTTATATTATAACACAAACTTGCTCGGTGAGTAATTAAGAACAAACCACTTGTGTTCTGACTGAAACAAAACCCACTCATGCCAAGATAAATTTATGCTGCAAAAATAGGATCATAAACTTGAAAGACTGCATCTGTCTCCAGCTTTTTTACCCTTTGTCCTGTCTGAAGATACGGTAATGCTATTGTCCAGTTGCCATTGTTTTAAGACCATTATAATCTTAACCTTCCAGACTACATTCTACCACCGTTATATGCCAAAAAAAAAAAAAAAAAAAAAAAAAATCCAGCCGGCTTTAGTTGGTAGCATAGCAAGAAGTGAAATTAAATGGATTTTTAGGTAACTTTGTGCTAGCCGGTATTTTTCCTTTCTACCTTGAATTATCAATTTCCGATGTGTCCTTTGAAAGGGATATTTGTTACATTAAATACCTGACTCATAAATAATGAGGTTTGCTAATTAGTTCCACATGGGAGAACGGAGGAGGTAAATTACCCTGAGAACGTTGCTTATTTTTACAAACATGATAAAGTAGCGGGCATAAAATGCTGCATTCCTGGGATAGCCTCAAACTAGAGCAATCAGGTTCATCTGTCAAGAAGAGTCCCCCTGTTTTGCCAGACTCCTTTAAAGTCTGGTAGCCCTGTCCCTTCGGCTGTGTCGCATCGCTGTGCAGCATTTTGCCGCCAGGTCGGCCACTTATTTTGTCCCCTCTGGGGACGAGATTTTCCCTTCCTATCAGTTTAAGCGATGAAATAGAGCTTACAATTTATCTGTGTTTGGGAAAGTAGCTAGAAAGGGAATGAAATTGCCCTTTCGCTCCGCATTGTTCGAGTGTGGTGCTCTTGAGGAATACAGTGCATTGTTCAGCACAGTTTTATTCAAAGTATTAATGAAGTGTGCAGAATCTATTAAAGCGGGTTTATTCGGGGCTAATTGAGCGTGAAAGAGTTAATTGCTAACATTAATGAGGACTGGAAGGACTCAGTCAGCATGTGCCTTGGATATCTCCGCTCAATCCTTATAAAATCATCATTCACATTTTATCACGAAATCAGTGTTGACAAGTTTCGCCAGACCACCATTGCGAATGCTGATGAATGCGGTGGATCTTAGCCTCGCAATAATAACAATAATAACCAGGGTCCGACTGCACCAGCGATCACCACACTGCCCGGGGCAGCCTTCATCCAAAACCAAACCAAATAATAATAATAATAACAACAATAATAATAAAAGCAAGCAGGGTCCCCATCCTCGCTGGCCAGTGGCTGCGAGGGCCACGGGCGGCAGCGCAGCTGGGTGGGTGCCGGCGGGGTGGCCGCAGCGACCAGGCTCCGCAGCCCGCTCTCTGCAGAAGTATTTTTAATTGGGTTGGGAGTTTTGTGTGTGTATTCTGTTCACCCACCCCCACGCACACCCCCCAGTACGGGATTCATTCTCGATTTCTCCCCAGAGAAAAGCCTGGTGCCTCCCCTACGCAAGAATAAAGTGTCCCTCCTCTTTCCCGGCAGCAAACTTGATTTCTTCCCTCTGCCTCCCCACGGCCACAGCACGCTCTGCCACGGGTGGCGGACAAAACCCTTGGCGGTGACACCTCGGCGGGGCACCGGGGCGCATCCCTAGGCCCTGCAGACCGAGGCGGAGCCGTCCCGGGCCACCCGGCGGCCGGGCTCCGGGAGGGGAGCTGCACGGCGCCGTCCTACCGCTTTCGGGTCCCGAGCCCACCGCTGGTTTAGGGGATGGCCCTTCTCCTCCTCTGACTTGGGTCGTGCTGAACTGGACCCACTGTGCACCTGTCCGGGACCCGGCTCTCAGCCTCCCGCCCTGCTTGCGTTTTATCGGACAATTACCGCGGCTTGACGGTATGACGCTCGATTTTTTATAGTTTCCCTCCCAAAAGCCAGGAATAACAACTGTGCCCTAATCCTCGGCTTTGCACTGACAGTTTATAGGCTCGGCCTCGGGAGAAGCCCAGTTTCTCCCTACATAGAACTTGTTTTGATCCATTCAGACAAATATAAACATTAGATCCATTTTTGTTATGGCCTTGGGAAGAAACAGGGAAGGCTTCTCAGACCCTAAAATACTAAAAGTTGAGTAGAAAGAAAGAAAGAAAGAAAGAAAGAAAGAAAGAAAGAAAGAAAGAAATCGAGGGAGAAGCTGAATGTTTAAGTCCATAAAGGACATTCAGACTTTCAGACTTCTGGTTTCAGACTTCTGGTTTGCAGCTCGTATGTGTCATTTTTAGCTCGGGTTAAAAACACAGCTCCTCCGCAAGGGGGGATAAACAACTTTGAGAGGGGAAGACAAATCTTTAAATAGCATCAAAATATCCGAGCCCCATGTGAAGGCTACCCCCAGCCCTCCGCCCGCCCCAAGGAGAACAGTCCTCCTCACGTGAACCAGAATCTCCCCACTTCTGCACCATCCGGAGGATGATGAGAGAGGATGGGGGGAAAGAAAGAAAGGAGGGATAGAAAAGGAGGTGTTTGGATCGATATCCCCAACCCCCGAGGCTTGGCAAAACAAAAACCAAACAAAACGAGTTGTTCTTTTTATTTACCTAATCCCGATCTGTGCTCCACCGCTGGCAGCAGTTAAAAGATCCTGGGCTAAATTGGAGCTGGTAAAATAAAATGATAATAAAAAAAAAAAAAAGGAAAAAAAAAAAGTTTGTCTAGGTCAGTGTCTCTGCTGGCCCTGGGGGGCACAGCTCTCTCCCCACCCCACCCCACTGCTCCTCCAACGGGTACAGGCAGATCCGAGCGAGCAGCGGGGCCAGGTGTCCAGGTGCTCTGGCTGATGGAGACGGAGTTGCTCTCCCTCCTCCCGCTCCCGGCGCCGTGAGCGTGTGCCGGAGTGCAAACGCGCCCGGGAGTAGCCGAGCTCAGACTGAACCGATCCCTTCCCTCCAGCCTCCTCCTTATTTCAACCCCCCCCCCCCCCTCCCAGCTCCCCCCTCAACCTCCCACCAGACTCCGGGCATGCGCACGCAGGGAGAAAGTTTCTGGCTGGGAAGAACCAACTTTTCAACCCCGCTTCTCCTGCAGGCGCTCGGGGCTCGCAGCCCGCAAACGTGTGATCTCTTCCCCCCCGCCCCGGCCCCGCTCCCGCAGCACCCCCCCGGGGCTTCTCCCGGGGGTCCGCTACTCTCGGGACCCCTCCGCGGAGCGGATAAACCCGGGAACCCCGGAGGGGCTCCGCGTAGCACCGCGGAGGCTCTGGGATGCGCTCCCCGGAGGCGCTGCGCGGCCGCGCTGCTTGCGCCGGGGCTGCGCGCGTCTCCGCGCCGCTCCGCACCCGGATCGCTGCGCCCCCTCCCCGCCGCCCGGCTGGATCTGCGAGCGGCCGGGATCTGCGCAGAGAGGAAAAAAAAAAAAAAAAAAAAAAAAAAAAAAAAAAAAAATGGAAAGAAAAAAATAAATAAAAGGGGGAAAAAAAAAGTGGGGTAGAAGGAGGGAGGGATCTGCTCCCTCTGGGAGGATTCAGGGGTCGCAAGTTGTTGTCCCTCTCTGGAGCCGTCCGCAGGAGGATCCCGGGAGGCACTTACCTGTGAGGAGTCCACCCCCGGGCTGGAAGCGCTTCCCTCCGCCCCAGCCTCCTTCCCGGTCCCCCTTTTCCCCACCGGCACCCCTGACCTCGGTGCCTTCCTCCCGTCCCTCCTCCCGCGGCCCGGGACCATCTCTACCCGCACCCAGGCGCGGATCCGCGGTGCGCGGAGTCCCGCGGAGCCCTCGCTGTAGAGCCCTGATAGATCCGCGGGGATCTCACTTCCAGGGAGAAGCAGGCAAAGCAAAACAGCCCTCGAAATAAAAAAAGGTTAAACGTGCTTTATAATTAATCCTGAGGCCATAATCTCCTTGCTTATTTGTTTTACTGTTCATCCATCCATTCACACTCCTTTAGACCCGTGAAGGGGGAAAAATTGCTTGGGTGTATTACATTGTCCCGAGGAACCAGGGTAATATAATACGTTAGCGAAGACAGATCCGTCAGGATAACATGGTACCGTGCTCAGGGACTCGCGCGTGTTTTTTTATTGTTCATGTCACTGCTGTTGTTACACTGATTTTTGCCCATCTGAGAAGGAAAAGCAAACAAACAAATAAATTAAAAAAATAAAAAGCGGCAACAAGAAAGCAACTGTCCGTCACGTTATCATCCTGGAGAATAAGTGTTCATAAACACGACGGCAGAGTGTGTGCAATAAGCCCTTGCACTGCAATTTCATCTCCAAAACATCCCAGTTTCAGGGAAGAGTCTGGGGTCCAACACTGCTCACTGCTCTGGGCAGGCGAGGAGATTTTCGTTCCCTTCTTTTGTAAACGAGTGGCATTTTTATGAGGCAGAGGCAAAGCAAAGACGTTCCCCCATCTCAGCTTCTTCAGTTCTTTCTCATTCCGTGCTGTTCTTTCCTTTCTTTCTTTGTTTTTCTTCTTCTTTTTTTTTTTCTAATTTCCTTTATTGTTTCTTGTCCCCCCACCTCCACCCCTCCCCAAAGCTAGCACTTTTATTTCTATTCTGGGGATCGAAATGTCGAAAGTGTGATCCTGTGGCCGAAGTTGTAAGCCGATGCCTTCGAATAAGTTTGCTATTTCAAAAACAGTTTTCAAGTCCTGTTGTCAGAACACGAATGTAGGATCCACAAGTGTCCCTAAGGCAAGAGTCAGACAGGAGATACACCCTTCTAGCTGGACATTTCTATTTTCCCGGAGGAAGACTCTCTCTCTTTGTATAGCTGGGGGTGGGCGCTTGTATTAACTAGAAAAAAAAAACATGTAATTCTCTTTATAAAAGTAGCAGACAAGTTGAGAAGGTAAACACAACAACAGCAATGATACCTGCACGTGCTGCCTGCAAGGGAACCAAAAAAATGCACTTCCAGTTACAGAAACCATCACTCCGGAATAAATACTTAAACAGAGAAATAAAGGGCAGTAAAAGATCTCGGCGTATAGGGGGGGAGGGAGACGCAGAAAATTATTCCCACGCGAAAATATTTTAAAATCAAAGCGGATCGTTAGGATATTATTCCGCCCCAGAGTATAACTGGAAGCTGTAGCTGAAGGCTGCCTGGATAACGTATAGCCTGATATATAGGTATTTGTTAAAAAATAAAAATATTTGGACTTGTCAACCCACTGGCGATTGAACTGAAGTTTCAGGTTAACTGTCTTGTTAAGTGCATTTGGTTTAAATATCTGGTGTTTAAGTTATGAAGGGTATGCTGTTCCAAAACCTTTATTCTCGGATGGATTTTTATGATGTCCCTTGCTAATTTGCATTATGTCAACTTGTAACGGTGGGGGAACCTAATACCGGGAACGGGATACAAAACCACTATTAGCACTGACACGCAGGGAATACGTTGCGCTTTTCCACAGCGAAGATCTGCTGTCGATTAGGAATGTTACAACTTCAAGAGACTCGTAAAAAGTGAAGGCATCTGCTCCCAAATCCAGCCACGTTTGTAGGATTTAGACGTGACAGCGAAACCCAATTCGTTTCAAGAGAGATCTGCGAGGTGATTGGGGAGACCGCAGCCCCCAACCCTTTTTCCACCTCCATCCCCTTCCCAAACCCATCCCCGCCTCCGTCCCCATCCTGCCCCACGTTGTCTTCCAGGTGAAGTCCCCCCGGCTGAGGGCTGTGCCCCGTTTTTGCGGGGAGCACCGTCCCGGCCGGTGCCGGGGCTCCCTCCCCGCTCCGCTCCCGCAGCGCCGGGGCCAGCGCGGAGCTGGTGCCGGTGCCGGTACCGGGGGTGCAGCTTCGAGCCCCACCTGCGGAGCAGACGTGGGGCACGGGGAGCGCGTCCGAGGGCATTTCTCCTTCCCTCCCGCACGGAGCCGGCTGCGCTCGTCACCTCGTCTCCAACGAGTTTGGGGTCCGAGGGCTAATCCTGCGCAGCGCAGGTACCGGGGGTCGCTCCTCCTCTGGGTTCAGCTCTCGTGAATGCCGGGCATTCCCGGATTCGCCCTACACGCGTGCTGCGAGGGGGCTGAGCAGCCCCACTGATGCTCCTCTTCCCTCCCTCAGCCGGGGCACCCGTCTTCACCTTCGGGACCCGCTTGACCTTTGGAAAAATAACGATTCTCGGCCCCATCCCGTAGCCATGTGCGGGATAAAACTCCCTTTTGCTTCTCCGGGCTTTTCTACCCACCAGGGAACGGCGCTTGCCCCTCGGAAAAGCTTTTATTGAGCAGAAACAACCATGCCACTCGCGAAGCATCAGCCGCAGGCGCCTCGCTAGGCTCGCAAGGAGGAGCGGGTCCGGCGGGGCAGGGTGGGGACATTTTGGTTGCTCGGAGGGTTTCAGGGGCTGCTTCGCCTCCCCGAGCCCAGCAAACATCTCGCCCCCCGCAACGCGGCGGTGGGTGGGGGATGGCCGGTCAAAGCTGCCTCCGGTCGGCAGCCCTGCAGTTCCCAAACCTCCCGGGGGAAGGGAGCGGGGAGCAGGGCAGAAGCAGCCGCTTGGGCTCGGCGACGGCTCCAAAACCTCCCCGCTCCCGGAGCTGCCCGGAGAGGGATGGAGCCAGCCCCGGAGGCAAAGAGGAGGCACAAGTGCACCGCAGCGTCCCCCCGCCTTGTCCTCATGCCTCCCCGGGCAAGCGTCCCCAGGAGACAAGACCTCTTTTTCTCAGTGCCACCTGGGGCACATATATATATATACACATATTTCTACTCTGCTTCGTCTTGCCGGATTTTTCCCCACTTCCTGCGGTTTTGCTGTTGACCGCGGTGAAAGATTAAGTGTGCGGGCTCTGACCGCCCCCCCGGAGAAACCGGGCTCCGATTTTCCGTCGGAGAAGGGAGAGGCAGAAAGGGCCAGGAAGGGAAAGGAGCCCGTCGGGGCTGAGCCCGCGGCGCCGGAGCGAGGGGGCAGCGGAGCCCGGGGGCTCCGGTACCCCCCTGCCGAAACCGACCCCCCCTCTCCCCGACCCCCGGTTGGCCGCTCAGGTCCCACGTAGCCTTATTATTTTAACCGCTAATGACAAGACACGGAGGAATAGCAGCAAACAACGCGGGTGGAAGCTGCTCCCGCGGTGCAGAGTACATACCCTTGTGATAGCAACCCCCGCCCTCCCAAACCCAAATCGGCACAGACGAGGATAAAGAGTTCTTCTGCCAACTTTCACCATTTTTTTAAAAAAAACTCCTACTTCTAGGGCTCTGTGAAAATCAAAGGCGAACTTTGGAGCATCTCCATTTTGTTAGCGAGGAGGAATTGTTGTTCGCTTGATTTTTAGTGCGGTGCTGAGATGTGACCCAGCGCGTTAATATATTGCTGCCCTTCGCTAGCGAGCTACTGCAGACGGGGAGCGATCCGCCAGCGCTTAAGCAGCAGCCCTGTGAAAGTCTAAAGGGGAGTCTGTGCAAGGAGTTATGGCACGGCATGGCCCCGTGCCCCCTTGCACATCGGGGGCTGGTCACCCAGCGAGGGCAGAGCTCTGCCAGCAGCTTTTGCAGACTGGGAAAGAAAAGCCAGAGCACGGAATGGAGCTATAGGGGATTTATCCTATTTAAGAATCACAATGGACTTCACAATCAACTAATTAACTGCAAAATCTCCCCCCACCCCCACCCCTTGTTTGCAAAGTGGTGTGAGGCGGTTGTGTAAATGATTCCACTTTAACTTCCAGCCCCTTTAGATCACTAATAGTGCCGTGGTGGTTCTGCTCACACTGCTGCAGTGAGAGTCAGCATTTCCATTATAATTTCCTATTTTCAGGAGTTTTTACAGTGGTCATAAAAATTCAATCCAGGCTCAAACTTGGCATCCTAGGGCTCCTCCCAGGAGTCATTTCTTTTTGTTGTATTTGAAAGAGGAAACCATTTATCTGTTTTTACATTACAAGAGAGCAACAAAAGGAAGCGAAAGCAGAGTTTGGAGTTTTTTTTTTTTTTGGTATTTTATATTGCTTGCTTTTGCTAAGCTTTACAATATCTGCCATAGATGTTAAAGGAGTACAGTAAACAATAATCAATAACACGTGAAAAAGCATCAGGTTATAGAGAAGCCTGAGTCCACAATCAGTACTGGTCATAAAATAAGTTTATCATTCTAAAATTCTTTGCTTTTCTAAACTGATAATTTGCTAGCAATATATCCAAAATGTAATTTGATGCTGGGGGTCACTTTGATTTAAAATGAACTTCTCTTTTTGGAAAACTGAGAAAGTTTATGTACATGCTCATATTTAAGAAGAATTTCCTAAAGGTACAGATGTTTTCACTGCCGATTTTAGGGGTCTATCCTCCAGCCCCCTCAGTGCAAGTATATGTATAACAGTCAAATAATCTTTGGATTTAGGTGTCCCTAAGTATTCATTTATATGATGGATTGTAATGGCTATATGGTTCCCTTGAAACCATTATATTCTATCAGGTCAAAACCAGCTTCTTAAAAAAGTTCATTTAATGCAAGGGTGGCTGGAATGATTTGTGTACACTGCATTTGCTTGCATGTAATTCCCATATCTGCTGGAAAATGAGTAGGGATTTAATGACCCCACAGGAACCAAAGGTTTTGGTGACATGAGCTAAGAATGGGCCTATGAGAAAAAGACCAGTGTGAATTGGGACACTCAAGTGGAATGCCAGCAAAGCCTGGACATCACATCATTTTGCTCTGGATTATGCCTATGCCACATGTTTTACAGAAAAGACCTTTCTCTACTGCTGTGATATATACATTTCTGCTACCCTGGAAACTTGGTAGGGGTATCCTCCCACTCATCAACTCCAGGCTGGTCTATGGAAAAGGATCAAAAAGAATGATAACTCACAGAGGTGAAAGAATTTTTTCTAGGTGGTAAAATAATGGAATGCATGGAATTGCATACCTAGTTACACACACAAATACACATGTAGAAAAGGAAATTGCCTTTGTATGCAAACAGAGACAAAGATAAAGACAGACAGCTTTACAGTATACCTGATAGAATTAGGGGTACATGTATATTGATTCAGGGAATGTCAGCCACTTTTACCTTGTGATTTATTATTATTATTATTTTTAATATCATGTGATATGATATATTTAACAATTAAAGGAAGACTCCATAATATGGGGGGGAATGAAGACAACATTTGCTTTTCATGGTCTGCTAAACCCATGACTGAAATGAGGATTCCACAAACTTTTTCTTTCCTTTAGAGATTTCATCAGAGTGACATAGGGCTAGCAACCTACAACAGATCCAACACTTCCTGAAGGTAAAAAAAACTCATTCTGTGACCTCTCTGATACCTGTATATCAGTCTAGAAGTGCTGCTTTTCCAATAACACTGATGCTCCTATTTTAGGAGTATGAGCTCCCAGAGTCTTCAGAGGGTGGAAGTAATTACTAATTCCAGCCTACCTCAAGGTCTGATCTGATTCCCACTCTGCGAAGACATTATTTATTTATTTGTTTATTTATTTATTTATTTATGATTGACTATACACAGGCATGTACCCAGAGACAACGGTACCTATTTTAGGCATCTCAGCTCATTACCTGAAGGTAAATGGGGCATATATATATATATATATTTTTTTTTTCTCTATTACTGTTCTCATATCAGGCTTTGTCTTCAGTAGTTAATAAAGTACATACCTGTGGTAGTTGATAGATGATACAACAACGTGCCAAGAATCTTGTTACCAGTAAAAAATGAAACTTTTTCTGTGCAAGAAACATTTGGAGAACTTTTCCTAGAACTTACCACAGCAACACTTCTAATGGCAGCAGCTCAGCATCTGTGCATCTCCTTTGGGCTTAACAGGACTGGAGACAGCAATACAAACAGGACTCCAAGTTTTATAACCTAATCATTTGAGATCTCATTCTGGCTTTGCTCACTGCATAGATCCTGGGATAAGCTGTGAAACAGGGCTCTATTTTCAGTCAGCTGTCAGTACTTATATCTCCTCACCTGCATAGTCTGGGTGTCAGAGCCCAAAGACAATGGGACATTCAGTACACATGCAGTAGAAGGAGGGGAGATTACACCAATTTTTGTACCACAGAACTCTGACCCTGTTCCCAGTGCTGTGAGCATTTTATTTCCATGTCTTTGATGCACCAGCTGCAATGCCTGTTCAGTTCAGTGAAGAAATGTGCAGTGCTGAAGACTATGAAGATTTTGTGCAAATCTGTTCTGCAGCCTTGGTCTGGCTCTTGGGAAAGCTCCACTGGCTCAGATCTGTTGACCCACAGGCTACTGCTCAGAAAGTGGGTGACATTTTAAATATCCTGTGCCCACATCTTGAAAAGTCTTCAGGGGAGGACAGAACTTAGTCATCTGTGGGGTTCAAATTTAAAACTTTAAAAACAAGTGTGGGACATTGACTACCTCAGTGAACATTTGGGACCACCACAATTTCACCTTCTTTATAGTAAAAGAGGAATCCTTTGCAGGATTAAAAGATGCATGGTCTGGGGTCATCTCACCTGCTACGCAAAAATATGTAGTCAATGGCTGGTGATCAGCTCCAGACCCTATCACTGCTTTCCATTCAATAGCTGCAGCTCTGCAGCTAACCTGGCAGAGGCAACGACCAACCACTTGTAACGAGGACCTTGTTAATCCAGAGGAATCTGTTCCCAGTCCTCTAAACCACATCTATGCCCCCTATATTTTCTGTAACACAGTTACTACCAGAGGCCTGTTATCTCCAGACATACACGCTGCTGAAATGACCTCATGACTTTGCAGCAGTTGTGGGGTTCCAGTTTTCCTCCATACAAATCTATATGTTTTTATGATTGACTACAGTGACAGTAATATCTAACTGTATCACTGTGTCACCATAGATTCAATCTCTTGTCTTGTACTCAGTGGAAAGGCATTATTTTAGCATAAAATATTGTTGTGACTAATACAGAACTATTGTCTGACTAAAGGATATATAAATAATGACCCAGAAAGAATTTTGTTATTTAGAACAACCTTAAATTGGGGTTTATTGGTAATAATATAAGAAATCTGAATTTTAGTTATATAATCACTCATAATATCTTTTCTGTTTGTAGCAATTTCTAAATATATAACAGCACCATAGAAAAATCATATACATTTTTTGTTTTGGTTTGGTTTTAGATTTAGCTTTTTGATAGGATACAAATTCCTACTGAAACTACGGGGAAATAAGGCCGAGGGATCAGGTAAAAGTCACAAAAATAAAATAAGTTAAGAGTCAAATCAGAAAGACCAGTTTCTATCATACCCAGCTATGCTTAAGTGTTAGAGATAGAGGTCATCTAACAGGGAGGAGGGAAGGGAGCTTGTGCCGTCAGGTGATCCTAAATACCAAATATGCTGTAATACCGCTGCCCAAGGGGAAGGTAAAGTCCTGACAGAGTTTCAGCCCTAACCAAGAACTTCCTGCTATTTGTGGTTTAAGGTCAGGTCTTTAAGGTTATTTTCAGATAGCCCTTTGTATGCAGAAATTGTAGGAATATTACCGTTAGGGCACTGCGCAGGAACATAAAATCCTCTCCTAAGAGCAATTTTGAAGAAAACTCGCCACCTGCTGGACAAAAAGCTCATAGTTCTGAGCTTTTCTAAACAATATTTGCTAAAGTAATTATTTATCAGTTTACAGCAGCTGAAATCATTCAGGGTTCACTCTCTCCAGTTAAACCGCTGATTTTGGGAGCTTCTGCTTTTAAAGAAAAATACTTTTCATTTGAAAATCTCTGTGACACTGTTTTTTGCTGGTGTTTAAATATAATGTTAATCAAACATTTCTGTATGAATAGTAGTCTCTAAAGGTTTAAATGTTTTCATAAGTGTGAGTTTTGTTAACTGCTATTCTAATATGTATATATCCTCTTTCTTTCCCTTATGATTGCATCAGGAATCTTTGTGGTTTCCTTTGTGATGTTTGTGTTGCTACGGAGTCTTTTATTTGCTGTTACTGCTTTTATTTACTGTTACTAAATAGTAACTGGAGATTCTGACATCTCATTAGAAATATTTCTCATTCCTGTAGTGGAAAAGGGTACACCTCTCAATGCTAGATCTCACCATCTTATGACTTACCCTTTTCCATATACTTTTTGGTAAGCAAAACTAGACTATCTAGTAGAGATAACAGATTTTGAGTGTGCGTGTCTCAGTTATGTAAGTTATGTAAATAATGTTACTTTTTTAACTTTTTTTTTTTTTTAGTGTCTGATCTACAATCAGCTAAGCCAAATGAAAGTTCCCAGTGATTTCAATCAGATCTGAGTACGTTACCTAATAACCCACAACACAATGAATGCATTAGTCAGAGCTAATATTGGGTTCACAATTTATTGGTGAGGATTGTGAATGCACAAGCCACAGAAACAAGTTTCACACTCAGAAAGTTCTGAACTCAGAAATAGGGAAGGTGCGAAGGATTCTTCCAGACTTGGTGGCCAAGCATGCTGTGAAAAGGAACAGCACTCAGTCCAGCATGTAGCAGGGTACAGGAATTAATCTGCCAATAGAGCCAACAAAGCAGAGAAGGAGAAAAAAATATGGACAGGTCTCCAAAATGGAAGCGAATGATAGAGAAACCCAAGAGACTATTTAAAATATATATATATATATTCCAATTTACATTACATTTTGTTTCAATTCAATAGTTTGCACCACAAAACTGACAAAGGTACCAAAGCTCAAAAAGAAAATTTGTAGGAAGCAGAAATAGTGGAAGAATTATCATAAAATGTGAGCATATTATTGAGAAGCTAAAATAGAAATATTGTCTAGAAGAGCTAAAGGAGTTAAAAGATATTCTTGTAAGTTCATTTAGAGAATGAAAAAGTAGTCTAATAAAAAGATGAAGTGAGAGAACTCCAAAATATTAATTTCTGTTCATTTTGCTGTAATAAGAATGATCGGAGAACAGACTAGACTAGACTAGACTAGGCTAGAATCGTTCAGTCGGAAGGGACGGAAGAAGATCATTGAGTCCAACTGCCTGAACACTTGAGGGCTGAAAGAAAGCTAGAGCATGTTATAGAGGGCATTGTCCAAATGACTCTTGAACACTGAAGGGCATGGAGCATCAGACACATCACTAGGAAGCCTGTTCCAGTGTTTGACCACACTCACAGCAAAGAAATTTTTTACTTCCAGTCTGAAGCTTCCCTGTTGCTTTGCTACATTCCCATGTGTCCCTGTCACCAGTGACCAGGGAGCAGAGACCAGCATCTCCAGCTCCACTTTCCCTCCTCTGGAAGCTGCAGAGAGCACTGAGGTCACCTCTCAACCTTCTTTTCTCCAGAATGGACAACCCAAGTGTCTTTGGCCTCTCCTCACAGGACATGCCTTCCAGCCCTTTTACCAGCTTTATTGTCCTCCTCTGGATGCTTTCAAAGACATTAGCATTCATTTTATATTGTTCAACAGGAACTGCATGCAGTATTCAAGGTGAAGTCACACCAATATTAAATGTAGTGGGAGAATATTAGCAGAATACAAAAATGCAGTTGAAGCAACTAACTGGTGTAAGGTGAATGTGTGCTTCTCTGACCAAGAAAAAAAGGGGGCTATAAATCAATAAGCTTGAGATTAGGTCAACATCTTCTACCAAATTTATCTGTTTGAATAATTTAATAAATTCTCTGTTCTGGTATATCCATCTGTAAAAGCTAAGTAAAAACACACACATAATTTCCAGGGATTATGTGAAGAAAAATATTAGGTATCATATTTAACAAAGGGGAAAATAACTGCTAACAGTCTGTATTTTCTTTGTCTTGGCCTTTGTCTGAGCTACTGGTGTATTCAGTCCTGAGTTAGGCACAATGCAATTTTTAAGAAATTTGTGGAACATTTGTCTGGAACTGTTCGTGTTTTCACAACACCTTGCTGACACATACTAACGATAAGCTGTTAAACTTCTGGCATCTCTTTTGAGGAAGATTTAAGGCAGGACCAGAGATGTGGATTTCTTACTTCAAGTGTAACTGAAAGAGGTAAAAAAAGCAGAGGAAAAAGCAGAGGTCTCATGCCAAACTGAATATAGGAACCTGCCTTTTAGTGAGGTGACAGTGGTGCCCAGAGAACAGGGGTCGTTGGAAGTGCTAACTAGCTGTGATTTTAGTGTCCTTGAGCATTGGACCAAACTCCATCAGAGTCCTGAGTTAAAGTATATCAGGGTTTGAATGAGACGATAGGTCACAGAAATCAATTACTGTTCAGCAACTGATCAGTTATTCTGTGGCAATTACATGCGTGCTTTAACATGTTGTATAGAGGAACTTTAGCTTTAATTTCTACCTTTCATGCTTTTACTTGCAGTATACCCATATATGTCACAAAACACAAGGAGACCAATATGGCAAAGCAGAGCTGTAAAACAGATGTTGTAAGCTCATATCCTGGAGGTAATTTATCCATATCTTTGTCCTGTCTACATCCAAATGTTAGAGAAAGAAATCCAATACAAAACAATAACATAGATGCTAGGAACATTTGTGGACTGCCAAGAAAACTTGAAAAAAATTCTGCAGAATGAGACCTAAGACCTGAGTAAGAGCATCTTGTATCCCAGATGAGTATATCCAAAATTAAGCTAATGACTATCCTGAATAGCTTTCTCTACTCTGACTCTGATGGAAAACAACTATTAACTTAGGCAGCTGAAGATATTGTATACCTCTTTGAGCTAAGAGTAGAGCCTCAAAATTGAGCTTTACCTCTTCACTCAGTCAGACATTATGACTTTTTCCAAAGTCTTACAACCTTCTTATCGTTATCATCACCTGCCAGAGAACAGGGACAAAGCTGGATTCAGGTGCTCCTGCTTTCCTCAATTGTGGATAGCTGTCCAAGAAAGAGGTCTACGCTTATATTCTTGATTTTCTCTGGAAACAGCAGAAGCCTTGAAGAGGCTGTCATTTAAATCATGACTTTTAGCACAGTCCTTAGGAAAGGAAAAAACTAAAAGATGAAACTGAGCCCTGTAGTTATGAGAATAATGTACGGCTAGAAACGGGACTTGAATGGTTCTTCAGAGGCAAGGCAATTTGGTCCTCTGCTCTCTGGGAAGACATTTTTTATATTGTTTTCTCAACTTCTCATGCATCATTGTAAGGCCGCTGAGAAACGTTCTGGGGGTTTGTTTGTTTATCCCTATTAGAAAGCCACTGCAGACTCTAACATCCCACATCTTACATCTCATGGTCAATTTCATATACCCATGTGTTCTTGTGTTAACTTAAACTCTTTCTTCTGTGGTATTCCTTCCTTTTTCTTGACTTTTGTATCCTAAGATAAACAAGCCCTGTTCAGAGAGAGGGATGCTTTGAATCCAACTCCCTTTTGATGGACCTCCTCTGCATCTGTTTTATTTTGAATTTTTACGTAGGCAAATACTGTAAGTGCCAATAGTACTTAGTTCCCAAGACACGGTTTCATTCAACGTTTGCACGTGCAGTCTCATTCATTCATATAAACAGGGTTTATTAAAATACGCCATCTCAAATATTGTGACCTTTGGAGAAAGACTGTGCTATTTACAAAGCAGTGAATACAGTTGTACAATTTAACCTTTTTTTTTTTTCTCCTTTTTGATTGACCTAAACAATGTAGTTGGTTACAAATCTGCTTTCTGAATAGATGCATCCTGTCATTCATTGCACACCTCAGTACTTGAAGCCTTTCAAAGTACAGACTGCCTGAGTCTCTTTCCTTGTAACAGAGATCTTCTTGAGACTCTCTCTGTTTGGCTCAAGGGAGAGGGCCTACTGGGGAAAGAGAGAATGGAAAGGTTTATGATCTTCAAAGACAAAATCCTTATTGTGTCTGACAATACCTGAGCTCCATTTCTTCCAATGAAATCCAGACAAGGACCATGGGAATCTCCTACCTACTCATTTGGGACTGGTCACGTTTCCATCTGGGAGCCATTAGCCTCTTCCAGTAACATTCACCTTGAACAGTGTAAGGCTAGTTTTAACGAAGAGGACAACTGCACCTGCTTCCTCTCAGCCAACAGGGCAGCTGAGCATCCAGATGTTTGTAACTGTGGTTAGTTTAGATGTTTTCCATCTACTTCTCACAGGAACTAACAGTATTGCATTCCAGTGACCATACAATCCTGGCTTCCTGTCTTACAGGACTACAGTATCCTTTTCACCTTTTTTGTCACTGTCAAAGACCTTCACATTAGATTTCTCCTCTGCAGCAGAGTCTTTTTCCTTTTTTCTTTCTTTCTTTCTTTCTTTCTTTCTTTCTTTCTTTCTTTCTTTCTTTCTTTCTTTCTTTCTAAAAAAATTAGGCAGTTTTTTATTTTTTTTTTGTTTGTGTATTTACTTCCACAATTTAGATTTTTAAATCCAGTGTTTAAGTCACCTGTAGCTAGAATTAACGGAATTACCATATTGCTAAATGCAAAGGGGGTGCTGAGGAATAATTTACTGAGTTTAACTTTTACTTTTTAACTTTTCAGATCATATGAGACTGTCATATATCGCACATCGTGGCATTTTATTTGCTAATACTGAATAGGAGCTCTTCTTGTTTTTGTTTTATTTTAAATTATTTGATACACATTATTTATTATTATTATTATTATTTTTGGCTGGTAATGGATTGCTCGCAAACTATTTGCAATGGAGACTGCTTTTTGTTTTCACACATTTATTAATTTTTTTATCATACATAATTGTTCTACTTTGACTTAATACATTCTGTTAGAGAGTTCAGCATGGGCATGTAATCTTCAGACATTTTACAGTACCCCTACATGTCCTAGATTTCTGTGCAAACAAATTTCACTCTCCAAAATATTCTTTCAGAATAAAATGAAGAAAGGTTCAAAGTGATTAAAATCTTTAGATGAATTCTTATCAGATTTTATTTTTGCATTATTTGGACTGTCTGACTTTGACTGTCAGTCTGAAGGTTCACTTCAAAACAATTTTCTGAAAAGGAGTTTTTCCTCGGTCTTTCTGACTCTACCATGGTAATTAACAATGAATTCTGTTGAACTTAAGTTCTGTGTCCAATGAACTCTGCACAGTGAGTTTTACCACTGATACATGCACAGTGTGTAGTATTGTTCAAATAAAACAGACACAAAAGAGGAATTAGCCAGAAGATATATTTTTTTAAGTTTGTTTTAAACTTGAGTTACCAATAGAGTGATTAATGGTAATAACTAACAATTATGACTGAATTCAGTTTTCTGAAGAGGAAGTGTGAAAACAAACAAACAAACAAAACAAAACAAAACAAAGGGGGGAAAAAAAAAAGAAGGAAGAGCACCATCTTACTCAGTTTTAGAAATCTACAGTGTGAAAGTTTGTCTCTTAAGTAGGCTGTTTTGGAGCCATTGAGAAGAAACAGGCAATTCCAGAGTGCTATTCATCTAACCTATATTAGACCCTATTTCTTTAGCATCTGCTGCACACAAATACACTCCTGCTATATTTGGCACAGAACCACTTTCACAAATTGCTTGTGGCCTTCAGGCTTCAGACCTTCAGGATGCAGGGTGGTAAAAAAGATAGCCCCATCCTATCCTCATTTAGTCTATGGTTTCTCTGTTGATGCTTCCAGCAAGCTTTGCCAAGTAATACCAGTGGGTGGGGTGTAGCCTTTACAGTGCACAATCCTGTCTGGTAAGACTTGGCCCGAACCCACCAAATCTGTTGATTTCATGTTTAGTTAAGTGAAGGTGACGTTACAACTTGGTGACTTCTGTTAACCATATTTTTCCAAATAACATATGAACATGCTTGAGCCTTTTAAGTTTTATTAAAGAATAATCATTTGAAGGGGTTTTCTTTTTGGCAAGGATCACAACCACCATTCACTCATCATGAAAACAGAATTAATCGGTATAAGGACAGAACGTGCAGAATTCATTATTGAAAGGGGTATGTGTTGGAGCTGGGAGGATGGGTGGCTCTGGCTAACCTTTTTTACTAGCTTTCATAGCCAAGAAAAGAAGTCCAAGTCATATTTCCTTCCTGTGCCATCTGTTCATTGATTATGCATTTTCCATTTAAGCAGGTACAGATTTCCTGGGAGGATAGAGTTGAAGAGGAGATATTAAACCTTATCTCCAATTCCTTTCTGTAGCATTGGGCTTCTGTCACTTTCCCAAAGCAGTAAGAACAGAAGTTTTGCCATCATAACATCACAGGAGAGGAAACAAGGTGTCAGAAGGAGGGGGAGTCTTGCTGTAGTCATGGTAATTAGGAGCAGCCTCATTGGATAGACTGGTTATAGTCACGGCTGAGGTTAGGATCTTGAGCCATGGGCTATGTTGTTTTCACAAGCCCTGCACTGGTTGTACATATGTCACCATCCTGGTCCGATGCCACTGACTTAGGGGCTATATTTAGTCCCATTTAATGTTACAGAATAGCACTTCTTAAAGGTGTTAGAAACAAGGATCAAAAGGAGGGATTTCCATAGTTCTCAGGGAACAGTTCTAATACATGATTTCTTGATGAAGCACCATTTGTGGCTACACAAAGATAACACATCTTTCCTTCTTTCTTTGCCAGTTTAATACTTTGGGTACTTTCCCACAGGGTGGGAACAGAAGGTTTAAATTCCTTCAGGCTGAGGTGTGTCTGAACCAATGTTCCAGCTAGAAGTAGCACACACAGACAAAACAAAACCAAAACCAAAAACTAACAAACAAACAAAAAACCACTTCCCTAGTTCCCATCTATGTTTTTAAAGTGGCTGTCTGCTGCATATAATAGGTCAGGCTATCTCCCCATTCAGGTCTTACAGGTCCTAGATCTTTTGTCCATATGTCAACAGCTTTTAGGCTGGACTCAACACTCAGTTGTCCTATTTAAGGTACTAACTATGTCTTGGTTACCTACAGAAGCACTCCAAAGTCAAAAGATTGATTTTACTTGCTTCCAGAGAGCTGGAATTACTCTCTGAATCTCTGAATGTTTAGTTGGAACTTAATCAGACACAGTCAGTTTGAGTCTCACTCTTATTTGCTGCAGGAATAAGAGGGAAAAGGTTTTCTTTCCTCAATTCTAGGGCTATTATAGACTTCTGTTAGTTTTATTCTTTGTTCCCCTCCTTTTGTTCTTTGCAATATCATGCTCAGTGTCCCACAGTAGGTATTCTGTTTTACACTGTTTGCCTTCAGTGGGCTATCTTTGGCAGACTGTTTCTGCTAAGGCAATGAAGAAACTGTGGACATGCTGAGGAAGCTGCCTGTGATGGGAGCAGAGTCAAAGACAATTAAAGAGAGAGTTTGTGCAGAGATTTTGTAGCCAAGTTTGGTTAATGAAAGTGTTTACAACATGAATTCTCTCCACCAGTCAGGGGAGCAGCTCCCTAACAACCATGTATGTGGTAGACAGTAAGAGACAGATTTGTGTTTGTTTTAGGCTGTTTGCACAGAATTTAGTACATCCAACAGGTTTGATGGTGTATAGGGGTAAACTGTCATCCTTTTCTTTAGTAGACTGGGTGGACTGTACTTGGGATAGAGGCTGGCCCATACACATATGTGCTAGGGAGTATGGCTAGGGAATGTATAAATACAGCAGAAACAAAATTTGAGATCTAAGAGGACAGATTATACGAAAAGCTCTTCACTTGGCAGCATTATAGTTTATAAGCTTGTTTTTATTGGGTCATTGGCTTTTTTAAGACCTGAAATACTATAGAATGAGTATTCTTTAACATACTTCCATCTGCTAGGGATATGCTTATTTGTAACATAGATTTTCCAGTAAGAGTGGAAATTCAAAGAGAAACTGGGAGGAAAAAAAGTGATGAATAATCCAGAAAAACATTCAGGTGTCTAACTGCCGCTTTTAGACACCTAAATGCAGCTGTAACTCCAAGGTGCCTGATTCAGTGAATCCTGAAGACATCCAGGTTTTTGTCAGTAAAGTGTATCTATGCTTGCATATCTCTTTGCACACATGCACAGCTCCCAGACATTCTTTAATAAATATTTATTGGAGGAGGGTCTGGAGCCCAGCTTTTTCAAGTTAATACACAGGCTATGTCCCAAACTAGAATGTTTTATCAAGCAAGCTAGAGAGAGAACTTCAGCCCACATTCACCTACAGAGCAAAGATGCCTCCTCCCTGGAGTGATATACTCTGATTCAGATTCCTGTTATAAATTAGGAAGAGAAGGATACAATGCTTTCATACCCAAAAGAGTGGTCTAATTCCTGCCCTGATGGTCATACTACCAGTAGGTTATTTCTTGTGAAAAAGACAGTTTGGGCTACACACATAATTTCAGGTGAGTATTCACAGCTGTAAATCCAGACTTTAACTACAAATGGGGTAGGCAGCCATATAGGGAAACAGCTGAAGGCTGGAAGCAAATAAGAAAGCAATGGTCATTCTACCTTCTTTATGTCTGAGCCCAGCCATCAGGGCTTTTCTCTTCCCTCTCTTTGTTTCCAATTTCCTTTTTTCCCTTCCTCAACAGACGAACCCATTCTCATCTTTGGAATGACATGTCTCATTTGGAGTAAGCTTCTGAGAAACCTCAAATTGGTTCTGTGGTATGGAGGGAGGGTATAACTCCCTGATGTGGTGGAAGGAGAAGCCAACTTCTTTGCAGGACTTTTTCCCCCTTCCATTAGCCAAGGCAACTATGCGCAGAGGACAGTGTTTTCTTAGTTACGTGCATAGTATCATTACATTTTTTTCTCAGGCTAAGGGTTCCACAGAAAGGCAAATTACTTATGATGAATATGATGCAGTGCTCAATATCCATCTTTAACCAGAAGAAATACTGCTCAGGAAATATATATATAAAAAAAAAAAGTCATAACAAAATCCATCAGTATCCGAGACACAGGACCCATGGAGGATCAGTGCACTTACTTGTATCATGTATCCTTTATTATCTTAGATCAGCAGTTGGGGAGAACATTTAAAAGCTGTAAGAAATCCCAAGCAGGAGGAATCTGAAGTATCAAACTTCTATATGTAAGGCACTAAATCAATGTCAATCTGTATTAGTAAATGAAAAAATCCCAAGGAATGCCCACTCTTCTCTTTCCCCTCTCCCTTTCCCCACACGTCCCACAGCTTTGTACATAGACTGTGGGCAGTCCACTGTTTCTGGCCCTCTCATCTGGCCTGTATACTGAGATAGTAAACTCACACATCCTATACCTGCAGCATGCTCAGTGCTGAGTCATGGCATCAGTCCGCTGTTTTCCCTAGCTTACTCCTGCTCCAGGGACCTAGATTTCCCTGGTGCTATGTCCCTCTTCTGTTAATGTAAATGAGGTTTCCTGCCTTTCTTTGTTGAAACAAGTCCTTCTAGGTTTTGAGGCTCTGCACGTTCATAAAATGGTTTTGTTAAGCAGGGAGATAGTTAGATAGCTTTGATTAAAATCAGTAGGAAAAACAAAAACAAAAACATATATTTACATATTCACAGATTCACAGATTCACAGATTCACAGATTTCTCTAGGTTGGAAGAGACCTCAAGATCATCTAGTCCAACCTCCGACCTAACACTAAGTACTCCACTAAACCATATCCCTAAGCTCTACATCTAAACGTCTTTTAAAGACCTCCAGGGATGGTGACTCCACCACCTCCCTGGGCAGCCCGTTCCAATGCTTAATAACCCTTTCGGTAAAGAAGTACTTCCTAACATCCAACCTAAAACTCCCCTGTCGCAACTTTAGCCCATTCCCCCTCGTCCTGTCACCAGGCACGTGGGAGAATAGACCAACCCCCACCTCTCTACAGCCTCCTTTCAGGTAACTGTAGAGAGCGATGAGGTCGCCCCTGAGCCTCCTCTTCTCCAGGCTGAACAAGCCCAGCTCCCTCAGCCGCTCCTCGTAAGACTTGTTCTCCAGACCCCTCACCAGCTTGGTCGCCCTTCTCTGGACTCGCTCGAGCACGTCCATGTCCTTCCTGTAGCGAGGGGCCCAAAACTGAACACAGTACTCGAGGTGCGGCCTCACCAGAGCCGAGTACAGGGGCACAATCACTTCCCTCGACCTGCTGGCCACACTGCTTCTTATACAGGCCAGGATGCCGTTGGCCTTCTTGGCCACCTGAGCACACTGCTGGCTCATATTTAGCCGACTATCCACCAATACTCCCAGGTCCTTCTCGGCCAGGCAGCTTTCCAGCCACTCATCTCCCAGCCTGTAGCTCTGCTTGGGGTTGTTGCAGCCCAGGTGCAGGACCCGGCACTTGGCCTTGTTGAACTTCATGCAGTTGACCTCAGCCCATCGCTCCAGCCTATCCAGATCCTCCTGCAGAGCCTTCCTGCCCTCGAGCAGATCGACACACGCACTTAGCTTGGTGTCATCTGCAAACTTACTGAGGGTGCACTGGACGCCCTCATCCAGATCATCAATAAAGATATTAAAGAGGACCGGCCCCAGTACCGAGCCCTGGGGGACTCCACTAGTGACCGGCCTCCAACCAGATTTGACTCCATTCACCACAACTCTCTGGGCCCGGCCATCCAGCCAGTTTCTAACCCAGCGAAGCGTACGCCAGTCCAAGCCCCGAGCAGCCAGTTTCTTGAGGAGAATGTTGTGGGGAACGGTGTCAAAAGCCTTAAATTTGATATTTTATAAAGCTTCATTCTTGTTTTTCTTGCTGCAGGCTCCTCATCCTCTTTGAAATAGAAGTTCGTCCTCAAAATGCTCAAACAGCAAGCCACATTTTCTGTTGACTTCATTTGTGACATTTTTGGCTTTAAACTTTCTGTCTCTTAATTTTCTCTGCTATAAAACAAATTAATAAAGATTTTGTTTTTGTTTTCTCTAAAATTATATTGAGTCCTGTAGTAATTCACAGAACAATTCTAGTTCCCCTGAGCTACAAATATATTGGCTAAAGAAGATGTGTGATTTTCAGAGGTGCTTGCCTAACAGTTTCTACATCTTGGCCTCCTGTGAGGTGTGTTGTGTTAAGCACCACAACATGGACAAACAATGACATGCAAAATGCCATCTTTGCTATATGTTTAATAGGAAAATACATCTGAATCAATAAAACGTAGCAATCTTCTGTATAATGAGGTCTGATACTGAAGATATATTTTTAATTGACAAAGTTTCCACAAAACATATGGATCCTTACATACAGTAAGCATTACATCCATCCCTTCAGAAAGCAGAAGTTACACATACCGATAATTGTAATCCAGCAAAGCTCTCATCAGTAAGATATCACTTGAACTGAATACACCCTGTGAGGGACAAATCTCCTTCAATAAGTGAAGACTGAGAGTTGCCTGTACAAAAAATGGTTAAAAGAGGCAGAAGGGCTGTAAGACAGAATCAGAGAAAGCACATAATCCCAGCTTGATGCAATTACTCTAACATGAATTTAAAATAAAATTAAAGTTAACAGTTTAAACTGATGTTTGAGGGGTTTTAAAAAGATTTAGTTTCCCTTGGAACCACTATGTTATTTGAGCCACTGTAATCTCAGAGCACAGTGCTCATAACCTCTCTCAAGCACTGTTACTACTAGATTATGCCCACAGGTTAAGTTACAAATGTCTAAAAACCCTGAAATTATTAAACCTAGATTAAAGTGTTCAGAGAATATGGTGTTATTTTAGTCTCCTGCCATATCCTACATTTACTATAAAACTGTTATATTGGCATTCTAATAAAATGTCATAAAGCAAGTATGTAAGGAGGTGTTTTGGGTTTGTTGCAGTCTGATGGAAGCCAAGTTAACATGGCAACCAAAATGTGTAACAGAAACACTTAAAAGTTTTTCATATACTGCAAACCTCGTAAGAGCCCAAAAGTACGTTGACTACTGGGCAGTGCATTACTGAAGATTACTGTCATATATTCTTGATGTTTCACTTAGATAATTTCTACAAAACTCAGAACTTAATTATCTGAAGTAAATATCCTACTTTCTTTCAGTCACTCTTACTTACCTGAACTCACAGGTGTCCCATGAACTCCAGCAGCCATATGTAAAGAGGAAGGAATGGTTTGTTACTTAAACATTGGGAGCTAAGCTATCACACTGACCAGCAGATTTAGGAAATGTAGACTCGAAGGTACCTATGAGATCCTCTGGGTTGATCTGGTTTTCTTAAAATGCCTCACACCTTGAAGAACATGTTATCATAAATGATATGCAATGTTAACAGAGTCTATAATGTCTGTAATGCCTTATCTGCAGAATATGTGCTTATTATATTTCCTATCTGTAATGCACTTGTTCTTTGCTCTGGTACACAGATGTTTAAAAGTTCTTTATTTAACCTAAATAAGTAAGTAAATAAATAAATAAAGTCTCATTATTAGGTCTCAGTTGTTGTTCACAAAAATAGAAGGGTCCAATGAAGTCTGCACTATAGAATCCTGGAGATTTACAAGCAGAATAGAGACAGTCCACCTCGACTAACAGGTCATCTCAAATTTCAGGTCTGATACACCTAAATCAGCACTCTATTCCTGCTATCAAGGAATAAACAAGTTTAATCAGGCTCAGTTCTGAGAGGAAGAAAATGACTTGGTGAAGTTCTTTTCACTTAATGAACTCCAGATGAATGCTTTAAAAATGCTTAGTGCAGTTACCTGCAATGAGGTTATTTTTTTCTCAGTGGTGAATTTCCCAGGAGCTTATAGAAACTTCCATTGAGAGTATGAGTAGGCAAATCAATGTATCCACATACAGCACAGAAAGCTATAATAAGAAACTATATGGAATTATAAAAGAGGAGTAGGGCAGGAAGAATGCTTTGTGAAAGAAAAATTCTAATACTCTCTGTGGGGTTACATTCTTAAGTAATGGGAAAGAAAAGATGCAAGATGTTACTCTACTGCAAGAGGCTGTGTGGTAATTTAAAGACTGATCAGAAGTATGCATAATAATAATAATAATAATAATAATAATAATAATAATAATAATAAAGCAAGCATCTGACCACACCATCAGGCAATACACTTTGCATTGGCCTGCAAGGTTTGGGCAATCTGGAGAAAAACAGCTCATTGTGAACCACTGAGATCCAACGAGAAAAGATCTTGAGGAATAGAAGGAGGTCTAGTAATCCAAAATAAATAAATGAGAATAGTTAAAATATTTGAGATATACAGCTCAGAACTGATTAATATTTTCACTGAACTGAATTTGATTTTAATAAAATCATTTCTGCTGAAAGAGCATTCCATAAACATTCAAAAATATTTAAGATTTTTCTTATTGTATATTCACACACAGACACACACAAAAAAAGTACTACTAAGCTTCTCAATTCCTGACAATATTTAGAATTAGAGAAACTTTATTGTTTTATTTCAGAGTACAGTTCTTCCACAGATAACATTAAAAGTATCTTTGGTTTGAACAAGATGGTGAATAATCAGTTATTCATTGTGGCTATTTTTTTTTTTTGACAAGAAGAAAAAACAAAACCTGAAAAGCAATAGTTGATACAATCTAAGTTGCAGCTACAGGCCTCAGCAGCACAAAAAAAAAAAAAAAAAAAAAAAAAAAAGAGGTGAGTATAGGCAAATGACTTCAAACTGCCATTAATCACTACCTAAAGTGAGCAGATTTGTTCTCACTATGGGCATACATCTCCTGCTCCCTTACTCCCTGCCTGTCTGATGATAGATAAACTTTGTCTGCGTTAAGAAACCTTACATGATACGTAACAAGAAAAGTGCAATCTTTGTGTAAATCCAAAGACAAGACTGAAGTTAAGGGACATATTTTATGCAAAGCCTTTAAAATCCAAACAAATTCAATTACATTCCAATTGTTCATAAAACAAAGAAAAGAAAAAAGAAAAGAGCATCTGCAAGCCAATCACATCACTAAAATAGAAGTCGTAAAAATACTGCTGGATGAAACACACAAAGGCTAGGGAGAGCCTTCTTCCTGTTAAATCTACTGTATTCATTTCCATACAAAGAGTAGAGAGAATCATTTGTAGTTCCATCCATGCCTCACATAGTCTCATGGAAATTATCAGTGAATGTGAAGCGTGGCATGGAAGTACGTAAACATTTAACAGAGGTCTGGCTTTCTAGCACTGATGGGCTTGGTATATCTTCTGAATCATTAATGGTTAAAGTGCATTGCATTTGAATGTTCATTTGGCTAGCTCACAGATATCACTGTTTCTGTTGGTACAGCTGGCAGAACATGTAATTCCCCTTATTATCAAAATGTCTCCATTTCATGAACTATAAGCCTCTGCTGATATAACTGGTAGAACACACCATGAGATAATGAATTATGGTCTGTGATGCTTGAAAGGTCTTTCAGCACAAGTCCTCATCACTACCAATACAGAAATGGGTCAAAGTAATTCCAACTCTTTGTTAGCTCAGATGACAGATAATGTAAGTTCCACGGTGGGAAACAACTATGGTTCATGACATGTTGAACATCATAGTCAGGAACATTTACAAATTCTGGTAGCATGGATATTGGAGGCAGATGAGAAAAGGACTTTGAACATGCAACAGTTAAAGGTGTTCCTGTCAGAGTTTGCAGTCTTTATAATAATAAATAAATAAATACACAAATGTTATTAAAAGTTGATTAAAAAGAAAACAAGTACTGAGTTTTATAAACCTGACCAAAAAAATGCTGGTTTGTTTGGCATAGAACTGGAAAGGAAATGACACTATCAAAGAAGACATACTTGTGTAATTATGAGAATTTTCCCCCAGTTTCTAGTAGACTAAAATTTACTAAGTAAATGGGGTGGAACATGGATTTCCCCATACCCATCAGGCTCTTCATGAAAGGGTTATTTACTTCAGTTGAATAGCTAGGATCATAAGGAAAAGAAATTTCTTGACATGAAAAAAAATGTCAAATAATTATTCTTGAAAATGACTATGTCATTGAACAAAAGCTCTAATTTTGATCAATCATCATTTTCTAGAAGATTAAAATTAGCAAGGAGGAAAGAATCTTAGTCTGCTCTCATATGGATGCTTTTGATCCTTGATATCAACCAAGTGTAAGAGATATTGTCATAAAGGTGGGGTCCTGGAAGTAAACTGAAGGAGATTTCAGAAGAGTATAGTGAGTTTTCTTTATGGAGTGAAGTTGTGAAACACACTGGTATTATCTATTGGTTTTAATGAGCATAGTATTAGGTACTGTCTTTGGAAAAGTTTAACTGGAGCAAGGGATTCTGAGTAAAGCTCACTAATTCCATAATCTACTTAACTCACTCACAAAATCTGTTTTCTCTGCAAAATAACTCTGCTATTCTTGGACTTGAAGACTGACAATGTATATCAGTCTTCACAGAATCATAGAATGGTTTGGCTTAGAAGGGACCTTAAAGATCATCTAGTTCCAACGCCCCCTGCCATGGGCAGGGACACCTTCCAGTAGACTGAGTGTGCAAAAAACTTCTGGTGCAATAAAGTGGCTTCAGTCATGTTTTGAAGTAACAGAAATGTACTTCAGCAGAATGTAGTTAGTGAATCATACAGATCAAAGACATTTCAGACAGACATCTAATGCATACATCTGACCAGAACAGGTTCATCTATATGTGTGGTACTCTCTAAGCTCTCCATCACTGGAGAATTTCACAACCTTCTCTGGGAAAGAAACACCAAGACAGCCAATATTTCTGATTTACTGATGTAAGACTGTAAACATTGTCATGTTTGTTTTTTAATGTTTGAAAAGGCAGATGCATCCTATTCTTTTGTGACCTTTATGTTATTGGAAGGATCAACATGGATCATGTTCCAAGTCTGGAACTTAGGATGTAAAATTGTATTTGCTGGCTCAGACCCCCTTTTCAGTATGACTTTGGGTAACTTTCTTTATCTCTGCAGTGTTTTTTTTCCTCATAATTATAATAAAGTCATACCTCCCTGTCCTTCCTAGAAGTTATGAGACATACTTCTCCAGGAAGCCCTCTCCTTCTTCTCCAGGACCTAAAATCCCATTTTGTCAAGAAACCTTTAACCATTAGCCATCTTTCCTTAGAGTTAATCTTCCGTGTTTTGCCTTGTGTTTGGTTTTGGACTTTGTAACTTGCCCAGAAGGTTGAGTCAATCTGAGGGAACAAAAGAAAGGAAATTTGAAAAGTAAGCTTCTGCTGGAGTTGTTCAGGAAAAAATGCCATTTCAGTTTAATAGAAATGCTTCAAGGAGATTTACTCATTGTTGCCAAATTTCCAATAAAATCCTAAGACTTCTCCTGTAAACTCAATCTTCCCGTTGTTCATCAGGCCAGGACAGTGCCAGGAATACCAACGTTTGAGATTATTTGTTGTACAGGAGCCTGGCTTTTTGGTCATACAGGAGGCTGTCTTGGGCCAATGACTTAAAGATTTCCAGGATATTTCCATGCTAGTAAACTAAACTCAGGCATAAACTCAAATGCTTGAAATCAAGCATTTTACCATGACCATACACACAGCTTAATGGCTGGCATGCTCCCTGGCATGGTTCTGGCCCACACTCAGAAGTATTCTCCCACACAGTGCCCACATGCATTATAAGGGGGTTTCATCAGACAGGAGCTGCTCTCAACTGCATGTATGAAACCACTCAATTTGGGAAATTCAGATTTATGGATGCAAATTTTACCAGGACAATTAAATGCTGGAGAATGGGCACTGCATTGTTTCATTTACAAGTAGAGATGTAGTCACAGATCTGAAGGCCAGGAGTAATCCAGCTTGACTCTGAGACAGGGACACCACCTGTGAAATTGTGAAATTAACCAAGAAAAATGTCTGGGTTTTTGTAGCATGCTACTTCTTCAAGGCAATTTTTCAGGTTCTGTATGATCCTACATATTCAGTTTAGAGAGGGATGCTTCATAAGGGGGTGCTGAACTGCCATGCCAAATTGGAGCTGTAGTTGGGTTAGCAGCTGTTAACATCAAGTTTAATTTAGATTACCAGATTATATTTCTAAGGTTCAGCAATACAAATAGCAACTGTAGCTAGATAAGGAAAAAAATCAGAGCATAACAATAGGCCTCTGTACAAGTGTTTCTAGCCTTGGTTCAGACCAGACTGGCATTCTAATTTCTAATTATTCCATGAATTGTGGAAGAGACATTTCACAATAGATAAATTTATAATGCACATGCACTGTGGAGGGCCTTCCACATAAAAGTCCTGTCAGGTCCCATATTATACCTGAGAGTTCCAATTCAGATTCCTCCCCTCATATCAACTTTTAAAGCACTAGTTCGTGGGGAAAGAAAGTTAGTCTCTCAGGTAACCAACTCCCAAACCGCTTAGGTCTTTACAGGTTAAAACAACACCTTGAATATAGCCCAGAAATTTATTGGCAGCTATTGCAGATTTTGGAAACTGGGGTGGGTTTTTTGTTTTGTTTTGTTTTGTTTTAAATGTCCTCTCTGCATGATGCTCCACTTAATAAACAGGTGGTTGAATTGTGTACACTAGATTCAGATGCCAAATGGACTCAAGATGTAGCCTCACACGGAGTGCATTAGAGTAATGTAACCTTGTGGTAAGAAAAGTATGGATAACTTGAGCAGAGACCACATGTGACAGGAAAGGTTGTGCTCTTCTTGCCAAACACAGATGGAAAAGGAAAAAAAAAAAAAAAAAAGAAACCACCTCTTGGCTGACTGTATCTGCTACCACAGCATCGACAAGTTGCCCGAGGTCTTAGGACCTGAATGTTCAATGGGAAGCTGGACCTAAGTTCTGAAATAAAGTGCTTGGATTCTCTAGTGTTCTGGAGCAGGGGAATGGAAATTTTGTGACACATTCACTTAAATTGAATAATGGAAGATTTCAAGACAATATAAAATGAATGATGTAGTTTGTAATACAGCCTTTGTGTTATTTATTCTGATACTAAATTTAGTGTTATTCTGTTTCTATGTTTTCCATGTGGAATGTGCTCACTATTTTCAATTCATAAGAGAACAAGTTCATCACTGAAGTGGGAACATGAGGTTTGGGAGAACACGTGGGCTGCTGAGGATCAGGGAATTGTGGTGTGAAGTGTGGCATTGCTGTACTAGCAGGTCACTGCTGCTAAATGAGTCAGCAATGAAAAAGTTGCAACTGTAGACATCTTAACTGTCAACTGTATCCTTCAGAAAAGACTAAGACAGGGGATTATAGTAGGATCATTGCATTGGTACATTTCTTCCACATTTTGTCCAAAGTTCTGAAAGATGAAACAAAAGAACAAAGACCTGGGGTGGTGGCAGAAATTCAGATTCTTCAGGAAAAAATCTAGCTAAAGTATCATGAGATGTCTAAACCTCAGATAATCAAAAAGATGTGAATTTGTTGATCATCAGCATTAAAGAAGAGTAAAATTGTGGAATCAATAGTCATCATTTCACCTTGCCCAGCTCTTTGTTAGCTTCTTGCAAATTGCACCTAATCTCATTTTTGTGTTTATGTCAGTTTCTAATAGTATCTTCCTATGGATTTTATCCCTCTTGAATGCATAAAGACATAAAAACAGATTTCCACCAAACACAAATTTAAACTGTCTCAAAAACTCTGGTATCATTGTAACATATGTAGCCTTTGCCATTTTTTTTCAGATTCTTCTCAGGGATATAAACGGTCATTCAAAAATTATGAATAATAATTAAAAAAAAAAAACCTTCCATATTCAAAAATAAGGGAAATATTTGCTAAATTATATAAGCAATGTAAGAATATACTTTTCATTTGCCTATGTGTTGCAGGTATCTTGATGTCTATATCCTGTTGTCTTTACTATTGTTTTGTATACTGTATACTCTAGAAAATATATATGTAAAATATAGTCTCTATTTTACTCAAAGTACACTGACACTGAAGGCTATTTTAAAAACAATCACATAAAGTTTTATTAAATTACTGGTACTGTCAGTTAACTGATTTTAGCCACAAGGAAAATGAAGAGTGGCAGATGCAGAGGTCTCTGCTTGCCCAAGAAATAATTTATCCATGGAACTGCTGTGTAGGTGCATTTCCTACACTCCTCATGAGAAAGCTCCTCCTTTGAAAGAAAGCTATTTTTGTCTGGTGAAGGATTGTTCAACTTCAGTACCCGGTCTCGGTGTGGATGGGGGCTGACATTGCCATCAAGGGGGCTAACTGCAGGGTGCTTTGATAAACTCAGTTTACTCTTTTATTGCTTTAAGTATTGTAGTGAAAACAGGATTTGCATGTCATTTTTATTATAATTTGGTTTCCTGTTCAAGCTAAAATAGCTTTTGAAACTGCAGTTTATCCACTCGTGAACTAGAACAACGTCTTGTAAAACTGTGCTGGGTTTACACTAGTTTCCCTTATTTGAAACACATGCAGAAACTTATGGTTGTGATCTATGATTAACACTGTATAGGCTGGGTTAAATCTAGTTGGAACTGCTGGGTGTGACCGTCACTCTTCATTTAAGATAGTAGAAACAGTCTCATTTATGATGTGATAGCAGTATTCTGACTAAAACAAAGGCACACCCAAGGCCACTAAGGAATTCGAACTATCTTGGAGGAAGGCTTCACTGAATACTTTTTAGAAGAGTATGTATGTACATATATATGTATGTCAGAGAGAGAGAAATAATCAAAGTGCAGAGAGCTCATCATATGAAGTCTTTCACGGCAAAGATAGGGTAAAATATCCCTTTCTATTTCTCTCCTCTCCTATCTGCTTGCTGCCCTCCACGCACAACCTCACCTCCCCTGGACTTGATTAACTATTCACTTTTCCTATTGAAGTGATTTATGTGGCTGCATTCTCAGGCATATTTGTAAATCTGACTGAGAATGAGGAACAAGACAAGACAGTGACAAGAGGAACATCACTTGTCACGGATCTCCACTTGGACATTAAGCCATTGACCACAACTCTTTGAGTGCAACCATCCAGCCAATTCCTTACCCACCGAGTGGGTGGATCCTTCTTTACCCACCACTGCTGTCATATCTGTGGAGCAGTTCACAGGAGAAATTATCTTCTTATACTCTGGGCAAAACCATTACCTCAAATTAAAAATTAACATGTTAATGTCATTACCAGATTTGGAGGGGAGTGGAAATGGCCAGGCTTTGCCTGACCGCTACCTCCAGGAGACCTCCTGAACTCAATAAAGAGAGGTGAGCCCTTGTTTTCAATCCATCTTTTCTCTGCTAAGATGCTATTGACAAGTTGTCCAACCTATCTGATGTAATCCGGTGCCTGGAAGTGGAATCTTTCCTCAAATCTCACCTCTATAGTAGGAACCGAGCAGCTCCACAGAGACCAGCAGAGAGTGTGCCAATGACAGTCTGGGGAGGAGGCAGGTGTCTCCCAAAATTATGAGTGCCTGCAGCAGGGACAGCAGGTGCAGCAGCATATTTTTCCCTCTGATGTTACCAGATATAATACTGAATATCGAATGGGACAGGCTAGTTTAAGCCAACCAGTCATACATAAGAGCATCTAAGTGACTGAAAGGCCACAGGCACATAAAACAACAACAACAAAAACCAGCTGTGGCAACAAGTGCTTCCTGTAGCATCATTGCCTTCTATTTTTCCTTAGGGTTGTGTTTGACATGTTCCTTCAGGGAAATTAAAAGCTGAATGCTTTTTCCTCATCCCACTGAAGCTCTACGAAAATAATTCTAATATTAAAAGTATGGAAGGGACCCAGAGATGGCAGAGGACTGACAGATAGGATCAAGGGCTGCAGCCTGAGAACAGTGGCTGCTGAGCAATCTCCCATTTTGCAAGTGATTCCTTGTTCATAGTTCCATATGTCTCCTTAACCAGTGCTTCACTTAACTGAGCGGTATTCTGAATCTACAACATATATGTTTCTCAACCAAAGTAAAAGAAAATGCCAAGTCAGACACCCTAGAGAATTAGAGAATCATAGCACGGCTGAGGTTGGTAGGGTCCCTTGGAGGTCATGTTGTCCAACACTACTGTTCAGCAGTTTGTGCAGGGGCCCAGCAGTTTGCACAGCAGTTCACATCATAGGGGACACAGGGAGGGCGCTGAAGCTCTGCAAGCTCAACCAGGGAGACATGGTATCCACCTGGCAGAAGGCCACAGCCTCTGAGCTCTGCACCCACCACAACCAATGCAGCTTCCCAGACAGAGCTCTGGGGGGAACACAGAGGTACCTAAGTGTCAAGTTGCAAGGTGTGCCCAAATCTGACATCAGCACAAGGTATCAGTCATGAGCACACCACTGGGAAGTATGCACAGAGGAACTCCTCTGCTTACTGACAGAGCTCTGGGAAGAGGTGAGCAGGTTGAGGAGTAACAGGGAGTGTGAGAGGGAGACAGAATACTGGAATCTCTCCCTACCTTCCCTGAGATAGATCCAACAGGATTCAGGATATAGAGGATTCCCTATCCTCTCTCTACCAGGCAAAACACACTGACTCAAATGATAAGGGGCAATGATGACAAGTTGCTGCCCCGTGCAGCAGGCATGTCTCCTCAATGACTACCCCACCTTCCCAAGAGCCCTTTCATAATAGGTATAAGGCTCTGCAAGTGGAACCTAACAGTAATGAGAATGAGAGTACATCTGCATTGGAGGTGTTGTCAAGGTTAAGTCGGCCTACACCCTTCATCAAAATTGCTTCCACAAAGAAAAAAAGACAGGTCATTGTCATAGGAAATTCTCTTGTGAAGGGAACATATGCTGACAATGTGTGCTTGCAGCCCAGAAAGCCAACCACATTCTGGGCTGCAACAAAACAAGTGTGGCCAGCAGGTCAAGAGAGGTGATTCCCCCCCTCTGCTCTCATGAGACCCCACCTGGAGCACTGTGTTCAGCTCTGGCGACCACAGCACAAGAAGGACATGGAGCTATTACAGTGAGTACAGAGGAGGGCCATGAGGATGAACAAAGGGCTGAAACACCTCTCTTATGAAGACAGGCTGAGAGACCTGGAGTTGTGTAGCCTGGAGAAGAGAAAGCTCTGGGGGAACCTCATTGCAACTTTTCAATACTTAAAGGGGGCTTAGAAAAAAGATGGAGATGGACTCTTTGTCAGGGAGTGTAGTAATAGGACAAGGAATAATGTTTTTAAACTAAAAAATGGTAGATTTAGCTTAGCTATTAGGAAGAAATTCCTTACTTTGAGAGCGGTGAGGTTGAAACAGGTTGCCCAGAGAATTAGTGGACGCACTGTCCTTGGGAATGTTTAAGACCAGGCTGGTTGGATTTTGAGTAACCTGGTCTGTTGGAGGGTGTTCTTGTCCATGGAACGTGGGTTGGAACTAGATGATCTTTAAGGTCCCTTCCAAAGCAATGGCGAACAGAAGGCCCATTATGTAGATTGGATCCACTTAAGTCTGCTGAGATATGAAGAGAAAGCCTCCTACCCTGGTGAGACCCTAAGTTTATTATCCTCTTTTTTTTTTTTTTTTCTTATTTTTTTTCCAGGTAGGCAGCAACGATGTTCCAACAAGAAGTTCAAAGACAATCAAGAGAGACTTCTGGGCCTTGGGACAATTGGTTAAGAGATCAGAAGCACAAGTAGCGTTATCCTCTATCCTTCCAGTTGCAAGGAACAATTAAGGGAAAAACAGGAAGAACCAGCACATAAATATCTGGTTCTGAGCCTGGTGTCACCAGCAGATTTTTTTTTTTTTTTAATCATGGGTAATTTTACACAACACGAGGTCTGCTGGGAACAGATGGGGTACACCTGTCTCAAAGTAGGAGAAAGATTTTTGCACAGGAGTTAGCAGGGCTCATTGAAAGAGGTATAAACTAGATTTGAAGAAGGAAAAGGATAAAACCAAGCTCACTAGAGATAAGCTTGGGGGTGGCACGCTAATGTTTATGTGATGGTGTGCTAGCAAGCTCTTTAATAATCCCAGTGGAGGTAAGGGATGGAGAGCCATGCAACAGCAGAGACACAAGGGATATTGATGATACAAGGTTTCTATTGATTAGAAACCATGGAGGTGCCTGAGAAGGGCCACACTGGAATTAGGGTTTCTCCCCTGAAAAAGGCAACAGGATCACTAGCCCAAATGAATTGCATCTACACCAATGCACACAGCGTGGGCAACAAACAGGAGCTGGAAGCCATTGTGCAGCAGGAAAACTATGATATAGTTGCCATCATGGAAATATGGTGGGATGACTCACACTACTGGAGTGATGGATGCAATGGATGGCTATAAACTCTTCAGAAAGGATAGGCTAGGAAAGAGAGTCTGTGGGGTAGCCCTTTATGTTAAGTAGTGTTTCGATTGTCTTGAGTTTAATAATAGTAATGAAAAGGTTCAGTGTTTATGGGTAAGATTCAGGAGGAAAGCCAATGAGGCAGATGTCATACTGTGAGTCTGTTATAGACCTCACAACCAGGCTGGTAAGGCATATCAAATATTCTATAAGCAGCTGGGAGAAGCTTCACAATTGCTATCCCTTGTTATCACAGGGGAATTCAATTTACCAGATGTCTGCTGGAAATTCAATACAGCAGAGAGGAAACAGTCTAGGAGGTTCTTGGAGTGTGTGGAAGATAACTTCCTGACACAGCTCATGAGTGAGTCAACTAGGGAAGGTGCCCCACTGGACCTTTTGTTTATGAACAGAGAAGAACTTGTGGGTGATGTGAAGGTAGGAGGCTGTCTTGGGCATAGTCAATTTTGGTGGGTAATAAATTTGTCTGGGATTTCTCTATGTCTGGTAACCCTAACTAGCTGGACACCTCAAATTCAGTTGCTGTGCAACCAGAAATACATGTGGGGTGGAATAGCTAACTATGCCTTCATATATATGAAGAATGAGGCTTAATGGCTCCATAGTCACTTTAAAACAACACAGTAAATACAATGCCTCCAGGAAGTATCTGTCCTTCCTAAGCATCCTGAGAACACACTGTCCTGAAATACCAAAGTGAGAACTATGAAAGTGAGAATTATGAAAGGCAATTTTTGATTGTAACAAAGTATCTTCAACCCAGTAATTGCTTTTGATAGTAGGGAATGTCTAGAGAACAGAGAAAGTACAGAGCAACATGAAGTGCTCTTTCCCCAGTAAGCCTCCTCCAGTTCCAGCCACTGAAGCATTAGGAACTTCCCAGAATAAAAGTAATATCTTTGTGCTAATAGTCCTTGTGGCAATTATCTTCAATGGATGACCCTCATCAGTTTTTGGTGTGTCTAGCATCCTGTGGCTATGAGTTCCACTGCTACATTTTAAGTTGCATGAAAAAAATGTTTCATTATATCTTGAATGTCCTACCTGATAGTTCAAAATCTGATACCCCTATCTCTTGTAACCTGAAATATCATGAAAAATCATTCCTTTTCTACAGCACTCATCATTTTATACCCCTACATTTTACACAGACCATGATTTTATGTCCTCTCTCACTGATTTTTTTCTAGGTTAAACTTATCATCGTAAGATTGCTATTCCATATCTCTGATCACTTCTGCTGTTTGTGTTCTACTTAGTTTTCCCATGACTTCGGGGGGATGCAAGACCAGACATAAATACAATTCAAGATGGGAAGGCACTATGCATTTATTCAGTGTCATAGTGAAGTTCAGTAGTGAAGTTCCATTACTTTTATCCTGAGTGTCACAAGTTCATTTTTAATAAACTGCAAGTTGATCACCTCTCCCTTTAGCTCTTGACTTGATGTTCTCCTCAATCAGCTGAAGAGCACAATCTCTCCATTTCCTGCTTTCCTCCTATACATACAATTCTCTTTGTCCTTGCCAAAGGCAGCTTTGATAACATCAGTGCTGAGACTAGCACTACACGCACTGTCTGGATCTGGTTGACACTAAGTGGTCATGCACATCAGTATTCCTTTCTAGGAGGAGGGTAGATGCTCAGGCTGATCCTGGAGAGAAGTAATGCAAATCCAGCAGACCTTTTCCTTCTGGATTCTGTTTCACACCTCTTTGTAATGGGATTCCTTTCACTCAAGAGGAGCCACTACCCAAGAAGCATGATTCTGTATAGTTGCTCTGATGCGGCTGTTGCCAAAATATAGCAGTAAGCTTTGCATTCAGGTTTTGAAACATTTTACATTAATTCTCACCTTAGTGATTTTGGCTTATCCGTCATCAAGACCACCACAGAGAAATAGTGATTGGTAATTGAAATATGTGCCTGGAAAGCCTTGCATTATTAACCTCATGTGTTCTGGGCAAATTCCAGGTCAGATAATTACATTCTACCCACCATAAATTCTCCCTGTGATTCCATGTGGGTATGTGTTAAGGGCCAAAATCAGGCTGCTGGTTAAGGTGATTATTTTTTAAAAATCTTAACCAAATGGAAGAACCAGACTGGGTAAAGGGTTTTGTAGATTATTCAAAACTTCCATTACTTGGTATGAGGTTATACATATCCTATTCAATTCAGATCAAATACACTTTAAAAAATCATATAATTGGAGAGAGATCATTCTGGTTACTACTAACTGGCAGGACAGTTTCATTCATTCTTCAAGAGATTGTGTTTCCTCCTCCTTTTCATATATATGTGTGTGTGTGTGTGTACATATATATATAATTTTTTTTTTCCCTGCAGAAAAATACCTCAAACTAGCTTTGTCAGCAACAATTTATCCAGTAACACACAGTGGGTTTCCAGTTCTCAGAGGGCTGTGCTGACTCCCAAGTGGTATTTAATGCAATTATCATTTATTCTATTTGGATTTTAGTATTAAAGAGGTGCATTTTTTTCATAACAGCTTTGCATATGTTCCACATTAACATTCCAGTGCTACCCAGTAAAAATAGTTGGCCATCTGCCCACTTTTTAAAGTAAATTTTTGGTTTACTATTTTTTAAATTTGGATTTCTAATTATAGTTAGCTTTTCATAAATAGTTTAGCAGAGCTGGAGAGAGTGTTAAGTGCTGTGTTTCTGAACCTTTTCTGCCTAATAAGTAACGGTAACCTGGCTCTGACACACCTCAGCTATCCAAATTCCTCCAAAATCCAATATATTTTTGTAATTTCCCCTTCTTTGTTCTGGAGTCTTATGTTTTCTCCCTGAACTTTCTCAGAGGAAACATCCCTCTTACCCTTGATCCTGGCAGCAAAGCTTCATCCTTTCTCTCTGCTTGCCTCCCACCAAATCAGCTAGTGTCTTCAGCTGGACCTGTGGGCTGTCAGCTGGAGAGCTGCAGGTACTATGTCATCAGAGAGCTATTCTTTGATGATGTGGTCAGCCTTGCTATGGTTTCTAGTAAACCCGTCTTGGCAGGTTCATCTTGCCAATGCGCCAGCTCATACAGCTGTAATTATAATTGAATCCACAAAGTTAGATTTAGTCTTCCAAGTCCATATATCAGCCTTAGTTACTGCAGTTTTCTGCTACTTAAGCATATTTAATTTACAAACTACTGTGCATATTATATTTCCAGTGGCTTTTGAAATGTGTGGAAGGGTGTGCATTCAAATCAGAGGTATTAAAACATAAGCAACCACACACAGAAAAAAAAATAAAATAAATGTATTAGAGCATTAATGATATAGGAGGATATATTACAACTTTGTGCTGTAATATTTTGAATGTACACCACCACTCACAAGGGCATAGCAAAAACTGGGTGACACTCCTTGGAAGTGCCAACCTGGATACCTTTGCATAATTCCAGCTTGTTTGCCAGGATAAATACTGATGTTCCTAGGAAGCAGTGTGAAAGCACAATAGTGTGTGGTGGTGAATCATACCTTGAAGCTTTTCTTTGGGGCACAAATGCTTTTCTGTGACCAGCAGGAAACTTGAAAAGCCCTCAGTGGTCCAGAAATTTTCTTTTGCCAGTAGAACTCTTTTCAAGGCTTACACTGAAATGCCTACTGAACCTCCTCACTTATAGCCTTCAACAGGTCATGAAGGAGCAAGCTTTACTGTTGGTCTGTAACCTTTTCTTGCAAGTCAGCTACATGATTGCTCACCATTTGCTTTTATGATCACCGTTCATTAGACATACAGAACCCAAATTTTCCATCTACGGGACTTTTTTTTCCATTAACCAAAAATCAGCTAATCAGTATCAGTTAATATATATTCATTCTTAAGCTTTTAAAAGCACTACACAGATTGGGCACACATATATATAGATATATTTGTATTTAACTTTTGAAATTGCCTGTTCCTGCCATTTCCTCAAAATTTTCCTTCTATTATGATGTGTGAGTTCCCCAGAGGATTTCAGAATAATTTATTTCTGATATTTTGATATGTTCTTTCATTTCAGCTGATGTTCTTCAATTCTCAATTCACTTTAATATATATTGATATTCAATTCTATATACCGAACACTCAGTCTGGATACTGTTTCCTATGATGTCTTATTCCTGAGGATTCTGGTAAGACACTTCATTATAGATCTTAATGAAAAACATAAATTAACTATGGATTAACTAAAGGCAATCACATGAGTGTTCTGAAATCCCTTTTCTTTTTTTCATCGTTTGCGATTTCCCATTTAAAATGTTTTCTGACTAACCCAACTGCTAATAGTAACAGCAATAGAAATATTCAAAAATTTTCATAAGGAATCAAGTGAATTGAAGGATGAGGAGGATATGATCACAAATTAATAGCTGCTCTTCCAATTTTAGAACTCACAATGGAAAACAAGCACAACTAATATCTATGATTAACAAAGAATGGGAAAAAAAATCAGAAATGCTATTGGAAGGTCTACTTCACTGCCATCTGGAATACTGGTAATGTATTTCAGAAATTATATCTTTTCTTTTAACGAAGGCAACAAACCATGGAGATCTTTATTACCTCCAACTCCTCTACTCCAGTGGGACAGGATAGCTAGCAAGCTACATGTGGGAAAACTAAAATGACAAAAGTTTTTTTTTTCTTTTTTTTTCTTTTTCCTATTATAACAGGATGGGTAAACAGCTATAGTATGGTACCTGTCACTGGAGTCTGAATTAGTAATTTCACAAGGAGTTAGAGTGAATCTCTAACTAGTGTATACTAATTAACAGAGAAGAAATAACCCACAATGTTCTGTTTAAAGGTATCTGTATAGTAATTTCCTGATAACATAGCTGCCTGGTTTAGACAGAGATTTGTAAGCACACTAAACTTGATCCAAGCTGGGGAGAAGATAAAGAAAGAAAAACAAAACACACTGAGCTTCTTTTCTTTCCTAATTCCTAATTTGAAATCTTAAAGAAAGTTCTGAGAGAGTCTGTGGAGATGGTTGTTAAATCAGTATGGCACTAATGTGCAAATTTACAATTCTAGTAAAAGGCATAGAAGAAAAAAATATTGTTAGGTTCAGCTACTGGGGCACACAGAGGGATGGAGCCTCTGTCCATACATCTGAGAAGAATAACATGGAGACATGAAGCTTTGGGGATTTCCTGTCACACTTTGCTCTCCCATTCTTAATCTCCTGAACCATTCACATTTTGACATAAGCCTGATTCTAGCCTGTTCTTTCAATGAACAAACCCGTAAGGACCATAATACTACCAAAAATTTTCATACAGTAACTTCAAGCACATTTTCCTCTCACATCACTCCCTGCATTTTACACTGCTTCTTGGCATACACTTCACACTGCAAAATTCATGAGTGCCCATGAAGGAAAGCCCCACTGCGGCTGGAGGTCTCCTCCAGTCTGGACTGAAGGAAAATGTCCTGTTGATCACTTTGGCGTTTGTTACCCACTGAAAATAAGTTGGGCTGGAAGTGAGGATCTTGGCCTAAATATTTTGCTTAATTTTGCTCAGAAACCATAGGACAGATCTCCAGCCATATGTTTGTAGCCACTCTGTCAACTATGAGAAAAAGACCATCTTATTCTATGTTCTAGCAACAGCTTATGAGTATCTCTGTTGATTAAGGCATTTTTAATAAGTTTTCATTAACCTTTTTTTGTGTACAATATGATTTTCCATTTCTTCAATTTTGTCCAGTCTATATAATTCTGAAGCTGTACAACTGCTAGTAATTTTGCAGTTTTAGAACAAATAAAGAAACATTTCAAATTCTAAAAGGTTTTCATTTTTTCCTGCTTTAAACTCTCATTCAACTGTGTCAGATATTAAGCTGTTGTTTTGAAGATTTTTCTTTAACATGTGTATGACTTACTCTCGTTTTGTAACAGATGAAGTGCACTTAAAAACCTCAATACCTGTGCAACTGTAATGTCTGAGCAATTTCTTAATGAAATTCATATGGAATTTAGCAACTCAAGCCAGATTTGTGTCACAATCTTTAACATGTTCCAGTTGCATGAAATACTAATTAAAGGCACTCATTGTTAACTGATATAAATAGTCCCCACTTAGCCCATTATAGGTATGGGTTGTAAAACAAACAATTATGTGACAGATGATACATGTTAACACAGAGAAATTCTGTAATGACATTTCTGTAGCACTGTAACCTCTTCAACCACCATGTGTTCCACATTACAGGCTAAAGGGGGTGCTGATTGCAAAGGTGACGTACTTTCCAGTTTGTGACTTTTCTTCTAAGAATAGAAATGCCTTAGAGCACCTCTGAATGATTTACATTACAAATTTAGCTCAGGCAATGAAATCATTAATGCAAGCTTGATTTTAGCAGTTACATGTGTTTGCTATTCCATGCACTAGTGCCAAACAGTTGAATATGCCTACCTACCAAACAGTACCCTACCTAGAAACTGGCTAATCCAAGCAAATGCTTGTCACCTATTTACCTTTTCTTTCACCCAATACCCATTTTCCCATCACTCTGCACTAAGAATATAATGATTTGGACCAAACAGGAAACTGATTTTGGAATGCATACATATATTTAAAAAATATGTAATCAAAACTTCCACCTAATCACAGGATAGGAGCAATCTTCTGGCATTTGGATAAGATACACAGATTATTCATTTAGTCAAAAATGGTGTCTGCCTTTCCACTAGCCAACATATCCCTGTAACATTAGAAGCAGGTGGCCTCCTTACTAAAAGCTCAAACATGCAGAAGTTGCCTAGTGCATTTGTACTGCCAAAAATATGTATTTTCACATCTGTGTATGATACTATGTTTAACCCTTGCAGCTACTGAGTTTTAAAGCAACAGAAGAAGAAATGACCAAGGTATATGTGTTTTCAGAGGATAGTGAATGAAGAAGGTGACCAAGATCTACAGACAGTATTATGAAAATAACATATCTGTTATTTTCAGTCATGACTTTCAAAAGGGAATGTTAAAGACGGGCTCTGGGAAACTAAGCTTTTTAAAAAAATCAAGACACTCATATAAATGCTTGTTTGGGACTCAGAAAACTTTACTTTTGACACCTAATTTAAAAAAAACTTGGCCTTTGTGAACAAGACAAAACTACCTCTTATCAGATACCTGTCTCCAAAATGCTCTCTCGGAGATATATGACCAAGCCCAGACAAGCTATAACATGTACAAGGCAAAACAAAAATTTTGCTAGTGTTATAGCAATTGATTTTCTGCAGAAAGTGAAAAATAAAAGCAAGAGAGAATGGATGATGCAAAACTTATACGTTAAGGGAAATATCCTTGTCTTGCATCACAGCTAGTAACTGGCCCAGATGGAAAGCATTGAGCTCATCACACTTGTCCTTGGAGGAACTTTTTATCTAGATTTGGATCCAAACTTTTTGGCTTAGAGCTACCTTTTGATAAAATTGTGGAAAGTCCTTTGTGAGACCTCACCCGCACAGTTGATTGCGAGCTTTCCAAGTCTGCCGGCCTATCCTCTCTGACAGTACAGACTCCACCTATTCAATTCTAGCAGAGACCAAAAAACAGCATTTGAGTTTGTGTCTTACAACTGAGAAGTAAGATAAATTTAGGCTAAGTCCGTGAAAGAACAGAAATATCAGAATGTAAAGTCAATACATAAAGAGGTTGCTATTTGGAGCTGTCTAAGCACTCTGGAAAGACTGTGAATAACACTAATATCTCCATGGCTAATTTAAGGAGAAGAAAAAAAAAAAAAGTAACACTCTTAATTCTATTTTAACCCCTGCTTAATCTTGTTAACCTCAAGCAGACCCACCTGAAATTTTACCTAGCAGTCAGCAGTCTAATCCCAGAATGCACATTTGTTTCTGGAACATTTGAAGCCATTTGGATAGGACATTTGGATGATATTATTGTCCAAAAATGGGGATGTTCTCACTCATTGGACATTTTCCTAACCCTTTTTTTGGTTTTTAGAACACAAAAATGATTTACCCTAGAAATGTCAAACTTGATTCAATGCTTGCTTGGCAAAGAGACATGCTTTTGGAGCCTGTTAGAGGGCTTAGGTGGGTAATTGTAAAGTTATTGTTAGTTTTTTCCACACTCATGGCATACAGTACATGGCCAGCTTGTGTTAATAAATACCTGTTGGGTAGATGTGTGGTTTATAAAGGCTTGATCCAAAGCCCACAGAAGTCAATGAAAAGACTTTTCTGGCTATGAACAGGCTTGGAGTCAGGCTATAAATGTAAATGACAGGATGGAAGAGAATCTGTCATGGGAAAAACAGAGTGGGAGAATCATGTCTCCTGCAATGCTTGTAGTGTTCATGGGCAAACAGAGAGCAGAGAAAATGGGAAGACACCCGTTGTCTGTAGACATCATGTATTAAAGGGTCCAATGAATGAAAAAGACAAATGGAGTCTTGAGTAGGGGGAAATCCTAGGGACACAATGAGATTAAAATGTGGTTTGAACAGTAACAGCTAATGCTGATTAAACATTTCTGACCTTCTGCACCAATGATGAAAAAAATTTAAAAACTAGATAATCTACATAAAGTCTTATTCTTGTATGACTAACATATAGATGTTCAATTCCTCTTGAGCAATATATATGCATTTCCCATCCTGGACCTGTTTCATGTGAGTGTGCATGTTGATGTGGGGACTGTCATAATTGTAATACCCAGCTGTGGAAGGAAATGAGCCACAGCAGTAGGTCACCCTCAAATCCAGCTGCATGCCCAGCCTCATCCTGCAATAGAGTGCTGGAGCCCCTGGGAGCCTCTGTCATCACCTGCCTGAGAGCTGTTCCCATGGCCACCTTTCTTCAGCTCTCCAAGGCATTCCTGTGCATCTTGTGGATCCTGGCAGTATGAAGATTTTCGTAGGCAGCTGGGAGGGTCAGAAAGGTTGCATACCCACTACTGAAAGCACACGTTTGCTCTAGTTTGAGAAACTAGGCAGACATCTGCAGAATCAGGCTGTGAAAAATCTCCACAGCAGGGTAAAGATCCCTCCCATCCCCTCTGTCTTTGTGTAAAGTCCTTTTTGCACAGGTCCTATGTATATGTATGTATACCTATGTATCTTTGTATATCTATGAAAAAGTACACATCTCTACCCACTACTTAAGACTTACAAATGGTCTGCAATTTGTCCCAGTAAGTTATATATATATGTGTATATATATGTATAATATTTCTCTGTATTTGAATAGCTCTTTTAAGCAGGCAAGACACAAAGGTTTTCCTGAGCAAATTTTTGTTTTGCTGTGGGTGTGTGAAAGCCGAGCAGTAGCTGTTTGGTAGTTTGCCATTCAGAGTTGAAAGTTCAACAGCCACCTGTGTCACTTCTCTCCTTTTTTTTTTTTTTGGATTGAAAGGTTGTTATAGGAAAGCGTGTTTGCTTTTTCTTTTTTGGTAGGACTAAAAATGGATGGGAGCGTTGTCTGTGAGAAACTTATTTCCTAGTGTAGCAAAGTAGCCAGTGGGCAGCCAGATGGCATCGAGCCATCTAGAGGTTGAAGGCCATTGGACAACTGTATGGGATTTGTTTCTCACTTGATGTGTTTGGTTTTAAAATTATTTATTTCTGGAGTAAGTCATAGATATGGAAAGGGTTTTACCTAGGGGACAGTTGTTTCCCCATCCAGTTCAAACCACAAACAGACAGAAAGCTGGTCACTGGCCAAAGTGAAAGGCCAAAGGCAAATTGTCCCATATTTATCCTTTACTGGGTCAAAACTCAAAAGCTGGATGGTGATGGCAGTTCATAAATATTTCACTGCTCCAATGAACAAATGAGATGGAAGGACATTGCATGTCAAGAAACTTGTTGACTCTTGCAGAGCAAATATCCAGCTGGCATGAACACCATTATTGCCCTGTCTCAGAGCTGAAAGGCCAGAGACAAATGGTGCCAGATTTGTTCCTGGTTTAGCTAAAATAACACAGGAATCATGTTTATGTTTTGATTTTGCTGTGGTGTTGCCTGTGATCCTCCACTGGCCATGTGATCTTGACCTATTAGTAAGAGGAGACTCTAAACTCTCCAGAGAGAAATGCTGCCTGAAGGTTTACAATTCCTCTTTCATTCAGGCTTCCCATTCATCTCATATATTTTATCCTCTCTTGTGTTTGCAAGTGCTTGGGGAATCACCAAGAGATTCTTTTAACATAGTGTATGGGATCTGATCCCATACTCACAGCTTTGGAGAACTGTGGGTCAGGTTCTGTGTAAGTATAGATGGACAAAATACTACTGAGATCAGTGAAGACAAACCCTTGTGTGTCACGTAGGTAAGGATTGCATCCTGACCAATGAAGTTTCCATCCTTAGACAGGAGCTGTGGGCCAACCTGCTTGTTTTGCAATAGTCAATAAATGCCTATGGCACCTCCTTGTAAATATCTGGAAGGGTTAACTCTTCAAATGACTGCCCCTTGCTTGGGATGAGAGATAAACAGCCAAAAAAGAATCAGCTATATGCTTTCCATAGAACATGCCAATAGACAACCATCTGGCTCCTGGTCCTCAAGATGGCTCACTGCCCAGCATCCCTAGTGATCCAGAAACACAATGTTTTCACAATACCTGAAGCAATACAGTTAAATTTAGATTCTGATCAGCCTGGCAGGCTGCCCTCATTAAAGCAAAGGGTTACAAGCATGCCAGCTGGTCTCCTGTGACCAGCTCTGGCTTCTAGAAGGCAGAACTCCTTCCAGAGAGCACAAATCCTCAGAGGAGATGGGTTGACTAAGGCTGTGGGTTTTCACTTATCCGTGCAAAGGAGCATGGCAAAATAGATTTCCTTGGCCCTGCACATGCTTTACAACCTAGTTCCAGGGCAACTCAGACTGCGACAGAAGGAGCTTCCAAAGGCACTGTGGTGGTCTAGTTTGGTGTAACCTAAGAAGTCATCCTCTTCAGCTCTCTGCCCCCAGCTCTCTGCTGGAGGTTTCCATCCCAGCAGAAGTGGTGGCAACAGAAAGGTTAGTGTGTTTGTTTCCCTGGCAACTGCAGTTGACTGTCTGGTATATCAATTTAAGTCACAGTCGAGTTCAGTTTGTGTTAATGAGCATGATGATCTGTGAATTCTGCAAGCTGAGGAGCTGGCTGTTCTGCTGCAGCTGCTGGGGAAGGAGCAGCCACTGGCAGTGCTTGAGGTGGGCAGGTGGGAGAGGGAAGGCTTTTGCTCACTCCAGCCCAACTTGCTGGAAAGGATGTAGTTCCTTCAAGCTTCATCAGGATTTTGCTTGATTGTATTTACTGAGAGCAAACAAACAGGAAACAAAAGAGAGTTGTGTGAATGCACGCTCCCATCTGTGCTGGCCAGAATGATTGTACAGAAGCACAGAGTAAAGGACAGCCACCAGTCAGGGGATGCTGGAGAGAAAACTGTCAGCTGTTGTTCATTTGTCTGTTCTCAGAACATGGTATATTAATGCCTTTCAGTTTATGCTACCTTAAATCTTTTTATATTTTTATCTTTTTCTCCTTCTTCCCCTTTCTCTTTTTCTCCTTCTTCCTTTTTCTTTCTTCCTTTTCCTTTCTTTCTTCCTTCCTTTTTCTCTTTCTTCCTTTTTCTCTTCCTTCCTTCCTTCTTTCCTTCCTTCCTTCCTCCCTCCCTCCCTCTCTCTTTCTGTGTCCTGGTATTGTCAGGATCTCTGAATGGACAAAAAGATATGCATACCTTCAATTCTGACCTGCAAAATCCCTACTGGATCCAGTTTTGTACTTGTCCTGAGCTGAAAGCAAATTAGTATCTCCAATTTTTAATTCCTCAGTGACCTGGAAAATGTGACTTGATTAAGCTCCAAGGCCAAGAAAGAGCACATTTATTGAAAAAAACTGTTAAAGGGTCTGCTCTATTTCACAGAATCATAGAATCATTAAAGTTGGAAAAGACCTCCGAGATCATCTGGTCCAACTGCCCCCCTACCATCAATATTACCCACTAAATCATGTCCTTAAGTACCACATCCAACTTTTACTTAAAAACCCCAGGAACAGTGACTCTACCACCTCCTTGGGCAACCCATTCCAATGCCTGACTACTCTTTCTGAGAAGAAATTTCTCCTAATAAACAACCTGAATTTGTAATGTCAGATCAGTTTTGAAAGTCAGACTTTCAATACATACACAAAAGATATTTCAAATACTGATGCATTAATGCAAGCTACAGAGCTAAGTTTCATCTCATGGGACAATTGGAGCCAGGTTCTTTTCTAAACAAAGGGCAAGAACAGCTACAGAGTACAACAAAAGTAGGACACGAATTCTTAAGTAGCTCAGGCCCTACAGTTATGTAGGAAAACTACATTGATTGAATAACAGATTCATGTCCCTAAGCAAAAAGAAAAATATTTATGTTTTTTGAGTTCCTTTGTATTCAATCTTATATTTTTCATCTGAGAAAGGTAATAACAGGTTCTTCCTGTGACAGGTACTATGTATAACTGTGATAAATCAGTAAATGCAAGGACTTCTTGAGAACAGTAAGCGGTATTACTGGAGGCTAAAGTGTCTGCTAGAGATTCAAGTGTTACCACAAGATTTATATTTATGATTTGCCACAAATTATTCTGCATAAAAACACTAGACACAATCCCCTCAGTGCTCCCTGAAACTTCATCAGCTTTGGGACTGCACTGAGACATAGACTTGGACTGCAACCCAGGAATAAAAGTTGTGGCTTGGATCTATATCTGTATGTACCTGAGAGAAGGACTGAACCTTGTGTATCAGTACGTGAACAGCGTATGTATTTTACTTGTCTGTGTCCTCCTCACACTCTCTGCTATCTCTGTCAGCTTCCTAACTCTATCCCCTGGCATGAATGCACAGCACACTCTCATGTCACTTAAATCACTGAAAGCTGATATGACTTTTTTGGTCAAGTGCACACTAACTCATTTTTATAAATAGGAACATGAACTGCTGTTTTATAGACTAAAAACCACAGCTGCAGGCAAAAGACTGCATGCTACCTGAACTTTGGTTACTAATCAGTTAAAAATAGATATTTGCTCCTTCTGCATTTACTTAAGTTTTCTCTCTATTAGCTAATGTGTATTGATGGAATCTCATCAGCTTTTTCATGACCATTTTGAGATGCGTGCTTGCCAAAAGTGTTAAACTAAATTCTTGCTCTCTAAACCAATGTACAGCTGAGCTAAAAATGTCATGTGCTGGCTTTAAAACAAAGCAAAAATGAAAACTGAGTTTTGCTGCTGCATTCATTTCAGATCTCAGGATAACTTCCATAAAGGGTATAGGTCAGATTCTTAGCACATTGAAAACTGCATAGGTCTACTGATTCTCATGAAGGTAAGTTGATTTACAGCAGCAGAGAATTTGGCCCCAAAAACTTGGGGCTATATATCTATCTCATGTTATGTTAAAGTCCCTTGACCTCTTACTTGATTGCCTTGCTCCAGCGTGTGATGCTAGTGTAGGTAAATTACACTTCTGCTGGCCACTAAGCTGGCTGTTCTAGCAACATTAATAACCTCAAGGCTTCTAATTTTCTTACCAATGCTTACTAGACCCCCTGTGCAAGCCTCTGGGGCTGCTCTGACAATAATCCCAATATATTTTGTTTTGAATGAAAATAAACTTTATTGCAACTTGTGCTGGAGGCAGACCCACGAGCCTACTCTCTAGAATGCCTAGTAGGCAGCTGTGTAATCATTAGCAATACTACAGGGAGCAGCACTAGGATCAGTTCAGAAGGGCTCTTCATCCAGCTGGGACTATAATTTACAATGCCACCATCACTACAATAACAAGGTAGCAGAGGGAAAACACTCTGGAAGGGGTGGTAGTGAAATTCAGCCATCACAAGGTGTGGTCTTTGGGGCAAAACCTTTAATTGGCAGAAGGTTCACTGACTGTTCTGGTAACCTCAGACTTTCACCTTTCATTAAATTTAAATCTACAATCAAAATGAGCTTGCAAAGGCATCCACATTGAAAGGTCTATCAAGCAGTGCCCCATCCTTCCACGCAGGAACAGAGAGATTCTGGTGTGCTTGGCCCTTCACTTAACAGGTTCCTCTTCCCCTTCTGCCCCACCATCCTGCTCACTCCACTGCACTGGGCCTGCATCTCTCCTTCCCTCACAACAAAAGAAGCAGCAGAAGCTGTAGCAAACAATCAAATTCTGTTTCTGCACGGCATCCAACTATTCCTACTTTCTCCTTTATTTTTATGTAGTACATCAAATTAAAATCTATTTTTTTCTTGTAATCAACTCACAAAGTTCATTATCAGTGACTTGTCAAAAAAATGCTATAATCTGATTTTACAATGAAAAACATGATGCTGAAGAGGCACAAATTTTATTTTGAAATCTCATGTGATCACATGGGATCACAGGATGTTCCCTGACTGGAAAAGCATAAACCACAGAGCAGGATTTTCTCTTTCTTCAAATGTGTTCTGTATGTTGTCTTCACTGTTAAACTAAACCCTATCCCCATTTGGGGAGCTAATTAGTTGAAATTGAAATTCTAACTTGTGAAAATTGTGAGCCCTTTCATTCCCCTATCTTCCTGAAAGTCCACCAAATGGTTTGGGGTTTGAATGAAGGATTGCTTCTTTCTTTCAAAGATTAAATAATCTTAATTTGCTTTTGTGCGGATCAACTTTTTTTTTTTTTACCTTTTTTTCTTTCTAGAAAATTCTCCTCAAGCCTTTTCCACCAGTCAGTGATTCTTCCTGAACTCTCCTGTGACCCCCTGAGCGGTCATGACCTGCAGTGTGAGAAGCACTGCCAACACCCAGGCAAAGCAAAGGCAGAAAGATAGGAACGCACACAGATGCAATCCAGGTTTTTAGACTTGTGGAAAATGTCTTGAAAAAGCCACCCAGCTTTACCACCACCACATATCCTTATTTAGGTGACTAATCTTATTTCTTTTTTAAGTTGATTTCATGGACTGACAGCACGTGATGGTGAATAACATCAATGAGGACCTTGAGAACCATCCTCAGAGCATTGCCACCTTTGACAGCATGTTCTGCCTCTGTGGTCAGGCCACAAATAAAATAGGCCTGGTCAGTAATACTGCTGTCTTGCCAGTTCCTTATCTTAGTTGCAAAAGCCCAGTTCAGCATTTCAGCAGGTGTCTAGGAAAGGTTCTGGAGAGGCCTTTGTCTTGCAGGAGGTTAAGAGTATCTGCTTTGATGACAGAAATATCAGGTACAGTAACACTGGAATCCTTATTTTGTAATTGAGAAACTCAAAGAAAATAATACATTCATAGTTTTCCTCTAGTGCCAGAAATGTGTCCCTTCAGAGTTGGAAAGGAGCCCACGCTAAGAGGAAACCCTTCATTAGACAACACATGGTTTCCAGAAGAGCATTAGGCAAAGCTGCATCTAAATCATACATTTTAATTCAGTAAATCAAAGCTTGTTTTATCATCTGCCTCATCACTTGTTCATGCTGCTGCACTGAACTGATTTGCTGGTTTCCTTAATCTGTTGAATGACCTCAGATGTCTCAGGGCTTGTGCATTTGCGTAGCTTCTGAAATGATCACACAAGGTTGGTGATATTCACCTACTTTCTAAAGCACTGAGATGTCTGACTGGAAGTCTGCAAAACTATAGGTACTGGTCTAGTTCTGCCACAGACTTGTCCCTTGGTTTTGTCAAAGCCTCTTCATCACTCCAGGTCTAGTTTACCTAGGTAAAATAAATAATTAATTAATTAAAATCTGCTTTCTTCTTATAAGATTAACACCAACCAACCAAACAAACAAACAACAGGTCTGGGTCAACCCATACCTATGGGCTTGATGTGAGAAGACTGGTGAGAATCTACAGCTCACTGGTGATGGAGAAGCTCAGATTTGACCATGATAATGCTTACAGCTTTAAAACCAATAAACCACGGATGATACTTAGCTTTTATACTTAACATACTTTTCTTTACACTGGAAATAAAGTTGTTCAGCCCATCAACAGATCACGGCAAAAGACATTTGCAAATATTGTCTATTACTATGTTTTGTTGCAAATTCAATGTAACTAAATGTCAACTATTAACTTTCACAAACATTCACAAAAATTAGGGTCACAATGGAGATGGTCTGAAATTCCACAAGCATATGAACCCCAAAGGTTTTCATGTCAGTTGCAGAGGTTTAAGCAAACTCTTCAGGAACAGGAAAATAGTTGCTTTATAGATCTTCTTATCATGACTTTTTTTTTTTTTGAAATGCGTCATACTCATAGAAAAGGCATGCAAACCTGTGAACAGAATTAAGGACTAAATCATTCTCATCAGTCTTGAGGGAATCTATGGGCAAACGTGTTGTCCCACTTTGCTGATAAAAGTTTCCAGGCAATGTCATTTCCAGGCAATGTCATAACATAAACCTTGTATATGTTAAAATATCTGATTTAGATGACACTGCCTTGGTCTTTCCTAACTGATCAGGGAAGCTACAAATAAATTTTGGTTATATTGTTCTGATGACTTCAGCTATAACCCTATTTGTGACAAAGATTTAAAAACTGATGCTAAGCTCATTATCACGTTAAAAACAGCACGTTCTAGTCAAGGCAAAGTTTGGAGAAATGCTTTGCCAACTAATGGAAAAGCAGCTTACAGCGTTTGAATTATGAAATCAATGCGTACTTGGCCCTACAGAGTTTCTTCATTTCTAACATAAGTTTTTCATTAGCCCAGATTTTTTCCTAGTTGAGTCTTATTTGATTTTTATGGCCTGGGGTCCACTCACACATAAAATGGGAAGTGGTATAGCCTTGCTTTTGTCTGCTGAAATGTGAGATAAGGTACTGTATAATGAATTTGTCTTTAGAGTTGCTTGGATTTTGAAGTTATATTACTAAACTTTATGCCTTGGCAAGTCATTAGCAAATTTCACAAACAAGATGGTTAGATCCAATGAACAGGTATCTGAAATGGATCAGTTTACGCATCCATATATGTAATGGAGAATATAAACAAGGCAACACAAACTAAGCTCTCTGGAGTTACCTGAACAGCACCAAGATGAAATCTGAAGGAAGGCAACTTAACAATTCCTCACCCAGGAACAGGCCATTCCTCTGTCCCAGTGGATTGGTGTTCAGGTGAGAAATCATGGTTAGCTACAACAACCATTTTTGTTTGTTTTTTTCTTGAAAATAAGAGGACACATGAAAAACTGATTTAAAGGCTGACTGACTGATTCCAGGACTAATCAAATTTTATGGTTTAAGAGTTCAGTCTTCAGGGTAGATCTAACTTGCATTGTTGAAACCTTTAGGCTGAACAAACACAAGGTAATTTACATTTGAAATAGTGATCCTGTACTAGCCACACCGATATATTCTTGTCATTAGACCTCAGTGATTACATGTATCATGACACTGTATGTCTTCTCTCTCTCTCTACTTCATCTTAACCAAGCACACACACATATATCAGCCTTCAACCTTAGTTATGTCCTTAAATTTCAAAATGTTTGAATCTTATCATTTTCCAAGGTCTCTCCACTGAGAAAACAGTCCTTTCTGGAAACTCTTTAGGTACCTTATTTGGCTGATGTGGCTGGTGGGATCTTCAGAAACTCCAGCACTCAGCACTGTTAACAATTTATTAACTCTTAGCTAAAATCTCTTAAGCTAAGCCCACAAGCCTACTGTTTCTTGGCTCAGATAGATCCCTACCTGTAAAAAGTCAGAGAATCATAGAGTTGCAAAAGACCCCCAGGATCATCAAGTCCAACCTTTAACTTAGCATTGCCAAGTCCACCACTAAACCATATCACTAAGCTCTTTTGAATACCTCCAGCAATGGTGACTCAGCCACTTCCCTGGACATCCTGTTCCAGTGCTTGACAACCCTTTCAGTGAAGGAATTTTTTCATAACATCCAGATGAAACCTCCCCTGGAGCAACTTAAGGCCATTTCCTCTTGTCTTATCACTTGGTGCTTGGGAGAAGAGACCAATCCCCACCTTGCTATAGCCTCCTTTTTGGTAGTTGTAGAGCACAATAAGGTCTCCCCCAAACCTCCTTGTCTCCAAGTGAAAACAACCCCAGCTCTCTCATGTGCTGCTCCTCATAAGAATTGCTCTCTAGACCCTTCATCAGCTTCATTGCCCTTCTTTGGATACACTCCAGCACCTCGATGTCCTTCTTGTAGTGAGGAGCCCAAAACTGAACACAGTACTTGAGGTGCGGCCTCACCAGAGCTGAGTACAGAAGGACAATCACTTCCCTGGTCCTGCTGGCCACACTATTTGTGATATAAATTCTTTCTTTGTTGCTAAATTCAGCATGAATTCAAGTTGATTAACTTCAACATTGTGGGGGAAAGAGGGGAGGGTGTCTGCAGCAGTCTCAGCTGCAAGTGGTGACCTTTTCTACTGGTGCTTACCGGTACTGTGCTCATTTTTTATTCTTCTGGCTCTGGTCTAACCTTCAACCTAATGGCAAACATTAATCTTAGGAGTATCACAATATTTCAGCTAAGACAGATGTTCATTAATGAGCAGACTGTTGTAACCCGCACACAGAAAAGAGAAAGGAAGGGGCACCCACCCTAGCAGTGACCTAGCAGCTGGGGAAGAGCAGGTAACCATGGCCTGACTCTCTAAGTGTTTGTGCTCCACCCTGCTCTGCATCTCCTATGACCTCAGCTAATCTGTTTGACTTAAGACTGCAGCTGAGCCCTCACTCTGACAGGCAATGATCTTAGCTTATGGCAGTTAAAAAAAATTAAATAAAAATAATAAAAAAAAAAGTGATCACTTTCCCAGCTGAGATTAAGTCACTTGGACCGGGATTCATTTTAACCAGTATAAATGTGTACATCTCAGCTAGCCTCTTTTTGTAGACAATGAATAGGTGCTTGTAAGTTTGTCTTTAATGCATTTTCACGTAGATAATTGACATAGATACAATCCTCCACGCCATAGACATCTGAACTGAAAGAAGATTAATGGGTCCTGTATGTATGCTAATGTAATATCATTTTCATATTGTGTTTCATCATTAACTTTAGCTATCTGATAGTGTATTATGTTGCACAGAATAACAATAACTAGATCTGAGTAAAAGGCAAGAAAACATGGAAACATTCTATGTTCCTGAAGGAAACATGAGATTTTTCCTCACAATCTGAGTGAAGCAAAGAGGGAACTGTGGTAAGACACCAGAGGTGTCTGAATTGTCTCTCCAAATGATATGAGACTAAGAAGAATTAAAGCACAGACTGTAACCTGTAGCTATGCAATTCATCTTGCTTACATCAAGGCATCGCTGTATTTGGTTCAGAGCTCTTTGTGTGTGCCAAACTGGTGGCACCAACTGAGTAACTCTACAGTGAAGACATAGCCTTAATAAGTGAGAGTTTTGCTGCTCTAACCGCATCCCACTTTCTATTTTTTTCACTTTTTATTATCATCTGTCTTGAATCATTTCCTTGCGGGGAACTTCAGCTACCAGTACTAATTGTGTTACACACAAGAACTCTCATTGGTGCCAACATGAAGGGGAACAACATCTTTTTTTGTTAAAATATTAAATTTCCCAGCAATATATGATCAGGGCTACATTTAAAGTTTATCTGACTCACTTTATAGCATGAGTGACCTGATGCACATTTTTACCATCAATAAAAAGCTAAAATTAACATATTTGGAACTTCAAGCAACAGTTGAAATCAGAAGACAAGGCAGAAAAACAGGTGAAAGTTAACCCTAATACTAGGATTAGTAATAAAACACAGTTGTCCAGTGCTGATAACTTATTTTAACATCTGGAAGGATTTGGGAGAGTTAAAAACAAAAAACAAAACAAAACAAAAAATCACTTGTTTAATGTCTGATTTCCACTCTACCTCATTTGCACTCATACATTTAGAAGTTTACACAGTTCCTTGTTGACTCAACTAGGTTTCTGAGAAACTTGCTTTTCTGAGAGAGTGCGGGGGCTGTGTCTAGCAAGAACTTCACAAGACATTCTGTGTCCTAATTCCCTTGTTTTTCTTCATTGCATGGCAAAAGACAATGTGCAGCATGAGTTAATCCAGAATCACGAATCACAGGTTATTTCTCCATAGCTTGCTTCTTGCCAAAGAAGTCCATTCTTAACACAAGACAAGCCTAAAGAAGGAAACAAATGTGTCCTCGCAAGCAGATGAATTCCTGACTGCAAAATTGGAAACAAAAAAATGAAATATGAAAACAGAAACTTAAAATATATTTGATTCCAAAGTTCCTTTTTAGCTGTTCCAGTATGTTGGCTATGATGACTGCAAAGGTCTGGCAGTATAACCTCTTTCCCTCTCTCTTCCTTTATTTCTTGCTCTTCTTTCTTCAAAGGCTGGCCTCACCTTGGAAAGCTTGCAGAGCTTACATTTTGTCTTTCTCTGTAGTTTGAGATACAGCCTGCTCCTTCTCACTCTTCTGGCTTTATTCTGGTGCATACCAGCATTAAATGTAAATGTCTGAAGTGGATTCTTCCCCTACCACTTGGAGCTTTATTCAGAATACCTGCCTGTTTTGATTCTTGAACACTTTCTTTCTTCTGACTTCATAAATACTCTTTCTGTGACAACATTTTAGGGTTGTCCTGATATTTTATAAGTCATGCGTCAAACTGAAACCATCCACTGCACATGTACCTTTTTTTGGTTCATTTTGAGATCTTCATAAATTAAACTAAAAAAAAAATGAAATCATGGTTTCTATTGTTAGAACATTCTGTCACTCTGTGCCTTCTCTTCTTCATGTCTTTGAGGAAATATGCTAGCTAAGCCATGTCCTCTCAATCATAAATATTGAAATGAGATAAACTGAAGAAAGAAAAGGGAATGAAATAGGAAAGAAGAAGGAGGTGGTCCATTTTTCTCCCCATCAGTTAAATGTTCTCTTTCACAACCAGTGCCTATCGCTTTTGAGTAGCTAACCATACTGGGAAGCTGATCATCTGAATTGTCTTTTTTACATTAGTGTATTTCTTTATGTGAGTATCAGTTGACCAACCTAGAGGGGTCAGATGAATCCCTTTGTGCAGCAGAAGTTCTTCCTGCTAAAGGTCAGGGCTGTTTTCTTCAGTTGCAAAATCTTTCCCTTTTCACAGAATCGCTGACTCACAGAACGGTTAAGGATGGAAGGGGCCTCTGGAGGTCATCCAACCCCCCTGCTCAAACAGGGACACCTAGAGCAGGTTGCCAAGGACCACATCTACATGTGTTTTGAAGATTTCCAAGGAAAGATACTCCACAACCTCTTGGGGAAACCTGTCCTGGTGCTCCATCACCCACATGGTAAAGAAGTGCTTCCTGATGTCTACATGGAACGTCTTATGTTCCAGTTTGTGCCCATTGCCTCTTGTCCTGGCACTGTGCACCAATGAAAATAGTCACTTTTATGTCATTTAATAAGCAATACTGTTCATCATAGTGAGAGAATGCAGCACAAGACCTGTTATTCATTCTCTTCTGCCACTGTTTCAGCGGTCAAACCTTAAGGAGATTCTTGACCTTCTTATTCCTCACTTCATCCAAAGAACCATTTAAGCTGATATAACTGGTGTTTAAATCATGGAATCATAGAATATCCTGAATTGGAAGTGACCCACAAGGATCATTAAGTCCAGCTTCTGGATCCGCACAGGACTACCCAAAAAATCAGATCCTATGTCCAAGAGTGTTCTCCAAACATTTCTTAAAGCTTGGGGCCATGACCACCTCCCTGGGGAGCCTGTTCCACTTTCCAAACACGCTCTTGGTGAAGAATCTTTTCCTAACATCCAGCCTGGTCTTCCCCTTCACAGCTCTCTGCCGTTCCCTCAGGTCCTGTTGCTGTCACCAGAGAGCAGAAATCAGCACCTGTCCCTCCATTCCTCTTATGAGGAGGCTGTAGGCCACCATGAAGCCTACACTCACTCTCCTCTTCTTTAGGCTGAACAAGTGACCTCAGCTGCTCCTCATATATCTTGCCCTCTAGACCCTCCACTATCTTCATAGCCCTCCTTTGGACTCTAATACTTTTATGTCTTTCTTATATTGTAGCACCCTGTCCTGGTTCCAGTTAGGACAGAGTTCATTTTCCTCATAGTAGCTGGTAGGGTGCTATGTTTTGGATTAGGATGAGAAGAGCGCTGATAACATGCTGATGTTTTAATTGTTGCAGAGCAGTGTTTACACCAGGCCAAGGACTTTTCGGCTTCTCGCTCTGTCCTGCCAGCGAGCAGGCTAGGGGTGCAGCAGGAGCGGGGAGGGGACAGACCCAGGACAGCTGACCCAAACTGGCCAAAGGGGTATTCCATACCATCTGACGTCATGCTAAACAATATATAGGGGTGGCTGGCCGGGGTGGGGGGGCCGGCTGCTCGGGGATAGGCTGGGCATCGGTCAGCAGGTGGTGAGCAATTGCATTGTGCATCACTTGTTTCTTACACATTATTATTACTAATACTATTATCATTATCACTATTATTATTATTGTTATTATTATTTTCCTGTCTTAATAAACTGTCTTTATCTCAACTCACAGGCTTCACTTTCCCGTTTCTCTCCCCCATCCCAGAGAGGGAGGGGGGAGGGTGAGCGAACGGCTATGTGGTGTTTAGCTGCCAGCCGGGTTAAACCACAACACACCCAAAACTGCTCACAGTGCTTGAGGTGAGGCCACACCAGTGTAGAGTAGAGTGGGACAATCATTTCCCTCTATCAGCTATCAAAGCTCTGCCTGATGCACCTCAGGACACGATTGACCCTTTTGGCTACTTATAACCTGTTTCTTCATGATGTCTGTAGGGCTTAAACTGTCAAGTTTAAGCTTGTGCCTTGAGATTCTGATGACAAGAGGTAAATTTTGAAGAAAAAAAAATATAAAAATCCTTAAATCTTACATATGAATAACATACACCAGAAAATACAATTAAATCCTGTGAAACTGCTACTAACCATTACCAAAAGTCATGCTTTGTTGAATGACTTCTTCTGACCAGTGTTCTTCAATGCTTTTACAAATCTGACAGCTTGGGAGGAAATCTCCTGAAGAAAAATCAGTCAGATTGCATATTGTTTTTTCACTATGCATTTTTTATCTGAGGTGTACATTTTTACTATTTTGATACCGAAGGGTATACCATCTCAAGCTTCTGAACTCCATTCAAAGAGAGGGATAATCAGAAACAAATACAAAGTTAAATGACATATTGGTTCACCTGGGTAAGTCTTGGGATAAAACAGATTCATTCATTATTTAGCCTTCTAGCTTTTTTACTTTTCTATCCTATCTTATCCTATCCTATCCTATCCTATCCTATCCTATCCTATCCTATCCTATCCTATCCTATCCTATCCTGCCCTATCCTATCCTGGCCTATCCTATCCTGCCCTGCCATGCCCTGCCCTGCCCTGCCCTGCCTTACCCTACCCTACCCTACCCTACCCTACCCTACCCTACCCTACCCTACCCTATCCTATCCTATCCTATCCTATCCTATCCTATCCTATCCTATCCTATCCTATCCTATCCTATCCTATCCTATCCTATCTTATCTTATCCTATCCTATCGTATCCTATCCTATCCTACCCTATCCTACCCTACCCTACCCTACCCTACCCTACCCTACCCTATCCTATCCTATCCTATCCTATCCTATCCTATCCTATCCTATCCTATCCTATCCTATCCTATCCTATCCTATCCTATCCTGCCCTATCCTATCCTGCCCTGCCCTGCCCTGCCCTGCCCTGCCCTGCCCTGCCTTACCCTACCCTACCCTACCCTACCCTACCCTACCCTACCCTACCCTACCCTATCCTATCCTATCCTATCCTATCCTATCCTATCCTATCCTATCCTATCCTATCCTATCCTATCCTATCCTATCCTATCCTATCCTATCCTATCCTATCCTACCCTATCCTACCCTACCCTACCCTACCCTACCCTACCCTATCCTATCCTATCCTATCCTATCCTATCCTATCCTATCCTATCCTATCCTATCCTATCCTATCTTAATGGAGCTCTGAGAACAATAATAAAAAGCCAGAGAATGCCTAAATGTGTATAGAAAAGAAGTTAGCCAGTTTAGTGTATGTTATAGTATATAGATGGATCACCAGAGCTGTTATCAGTACTGACATTCCAATGCACAGTCACTAGCAATTACAGCTAAGATGACAAAGGACTCAATCCATTGGAAGAAATGGAAATGCACTCATAAACTACAATTAACTTAGACAAAAAACCTTAATGTGCATGTAAATTATTTTACCTTTGTAATCCTATTTCCTTTCAGAGAAGAATTATTCTCTTTTTTGATTCTCTTCTTCTCTATTTGTACCGTTTCTTATGACTGTGATAGTACATAACAAAAAACTTTATTCCAAGTGTCATACCTCTTTAGTATGACATAAGATTACTGGCAGAATGTAAAAGATAGTACTGATACACAGCTTTGCTTAGTGTGGCGCAGAAGTTTCCAGACTGGTAAAGTGATACATAACAGCAGTAGCTGCCAGCTCTGTCTAGGTAGAGGCATTTAGTCGAGCTGCAGACAGATCCTTCAGCTAAGTACTTGAGTGTAGAAACATCTTGGCTCTCCAGCTTCTGCTAGCTATTTTCAAGATCTGTACTCCTGCCTAGGATGTGGGAGCAGGTTCAAGAGGCAAAAAGCCTCTTGAAAGTAAAGCTTTCCAAGGTGAAGTATACTTTAGGTGCATTAGGAGATGGGTTTGGGTGAGTGCAGTTGGTGGTACATGGTAGGCATATGAGGAGATCAGAGTAGGAGTACAGCTGGGTTCTCAGTGTGTTAAAGCTCTGCCATTTCAACTGAGAGTAAGAGGAAACCAGCAGAAGATGGAAACATTTCTCCTGGTGCTCACGTAGGCTAGAGCTGGAAGCTATTTCTCCCTCTTCTTGTGCTTCTGGTCAGGAGCACAGGATTTATCTCACCTAATTTTAACATCTATATATCAGAATTATATGAAACTCCATCATTTAATTTTATGGAGAGCTGGGATGCAGTTTTCTTCTGTTTCTTTCTGTGTGGGTTCACAGCTACACATTTTGCTTGGGTTTTAGGTCCAAACAAACTCAAAATCTCAAAATGAAACACAGTCAAAACTGCCAAATTTTATGTGGTTCCTTGTCAAAATCATGTGAGAATGTAAGGCATAAATCAGCCAAGGTTCACTGAAAACTGGGCTTAAGGTTCACTCAGAAAGTCTAATATTTTTATTAAACATGAAATCACATGAGTTTTACATAGTTTGGAGTAACATAGAATATGTTCCTTTTGGTTCCATAAACCTCATTTTAGTACCTCATTCATCATTTTATCTGACAATTGGTCTCGTTTGTGTTTTCCAGACTGAACACAAAATTCCACTGAACTCGGTGATAATTTGATTAAATCCTAAGTATCAGCTTCAGAGTTGGATTCACTGGGACAGCAGAACAGAGGGAGAATCTCTTTGACTGATTCCAAATCCCTCTAGAAGCTCCATCCCTCTAACTGGACTATTTAAGAAAAGCAAATAGAACAACAACAACAACAAAAGTGTGGTTTTTTTTTTCCATCTTGCTTCCTCTTGCGTGTAGACCCTTCAGTTACAGTATCTTAAAAGAAAAGTACTTAGAGGATATATTTATTTACATTTATCATAGTTACCTGTTATGAGTAAGGTACACGTTTTTTTCTTGTACGATATAGCAGATAGTCACTTCTTTGTCATCCACATAATTTTATTGTTGAGCATTTAGACAGTGCCATGCATATCTTCCGATAAGCATCTAGCGCACTTCTCCAAAACACTGTGAGGTGTAAAGGAAGCAGAGCTTGATAAGCTCATCATTTATGGTTTATCTTATGTCAACAGTGAGGGATAAACATTTTTTTTTTCCAGAGTGCAACTGTGCAACTCATTTCATCCTAAAATATGTCCAAAATATGAGGCATTCATTGTCCCATACTCGCATATGTCTCTGTATGTGTCTCCCTTCTCACTGACATCAGAGGGAGTCACAACAACTTACATACTACATAGATGTTTCAAATCTAAATATCCCCATTTACAGTTTTCCCTGTAAGGGAAATGTATCTTGGTATCCAACACTTCATTTTAGCTAGCTCTATTGTTTCAAGGACTATTCTGGGTAGAAGTCTCTTTTAAGACTTTTCTTATGTACAGCCCATTTATGTGTTTTCAGAAATCTACCCTGGAAATAAATTAGGAGAGAAAATACTTATGTTTTTGATTAGCTAACATTGGGAGTGAAATAGTTATTTTCCCTACTGTTGTCTGTAATTTTTCTGTAATAAGATGTAGCTCACATGCAGAAACACTGGAGTCACTGAGAACATTTAATATGATGACCGATTATTTAAAATATGCTGTGAAACACTTTGGGTTTAGAAATACTTATGCCCTGAAGACTGTCATGAAGAATGGCTGCATTCCACAGCAAGAACAGTGTTTGGAAAGCTTGGCTCACTCCAGCCTGTTCACAGTGATGATAAATTGCATGTATTGTATACTGTATGGATTATATTTGTGCAGGTGTTTTTGTTTTGTTATCTTTTTACATTAAAAACAACAACAAGAACAATAACAAATCAACCCTCCTGCACATTTTTTTTTAACCACTGAGAACATTTAGATCCATTCTTTCACTATTTCAACCTCTAACGTACAAGCAGTACAACAGCTACATCAGTTTTGCTATAGATTTTCTGATCTCTTCTGTCCCTGAGTACCCTGCTCTGGAATGAAACTGGGAAAACTCCAGAATTACTTAGACCCCAGTGTTCAGAGTGTTAACCCAGCAAGCTCTGTGCAGCCTTTTGCCTCTCCCACTGAGTGGGAGGAAGGAAGCAAAACTGGGTCACCATGTACTCTTGGTAGGTCAGATTGTAGCTTCCAGGCTCTCACATTTACCAGGAACTAAAACAAGGAGCAATTTCTTGGTGACCCTTTTTTCAGTGAAAACTTATTACAGTATCACAAGTAAGCTCAAAGACTTCCACGATACTGATCTCAACAGAAGCAGCTTCAGGAGGGACATATGTGAGTGAAAGAACACACACTCCTCTCTCTCATTTTCCTCCTCCAAATATTTAGTCCTTTATTCAGAGGGAAGCAGTGATAGAGAAGACCATGGGTGGGTCATCTATACCACCCTGTCTTCATCCTAAAGCCAGTGTGAACCTTAATTTGCTCATCTGCTAGTTATTGTTCTCCCTACTTGTTTGTGTAGGATTTTCAGGGAATCATTTATCTATAGCAACTCAGTTATTAGGTTATATCTAAAACAGAAAACAAACCAGGGCCAAATATGGCTTGACTGTGTCTTGACACATTTTTCATCCAGACTGGCTAACACTGACCCACTCTCTAGTTGGAGCACAGTCAGCGTAGACCCACTCTCTACATGGGCTACGTATTATCAAAGTATGCTGGTTTGGAGGCAAAGGTGTGAAGAGAGTTTAAATATATCAACATAAAATATACGCCAGGGTTAGACAATAGTTTCTGGTCATTTTATTTAGCAATATAGTTATAGTCAAAGGGTTTTATATGAAATGTCCATTTCCCATATAATGCAAGACTCAGTAGTGGTACAGACAGAAAGTTTGTGCAGATGCACACAATCAAATACACTTCTCAAAAACTGTTTCATTACAAACTTACCGGCATGAACTTCCTCAGAAACATGTTGAAATTCTTAAAACACTGTTTATTTCCTTTCCAGGCAGAAGCAGAACTTTAGGGAACATAAGATGCAATACTTTTGGCCATGTAAAATAAGTGTTGCAAAACTGAAGATGCTCCAAATGATTTCCTAAAAAAATGTTCCCTGCTATGCATTTTGTCTGAAATATTTCATCAAAGAGAAACAGCAATTTCTCTTACAGATTAGACAACAATTAATAATGTAGTAAAAGAGCTTAGTTTTATTCATTTTCTCATGCCCCAAAACTGCAATGAGCTAACTGCATTTTATCTCAGGAATATAGTCACAGAGCATTTTTTCGGTCATATGAAACATATTCATGAGGTTCATGTACTTAATTTTTGACTCTTCTCAAACTGAAAGTATTGGAATTGTGCAAAAGCATACGCTACACAGAAAGGCATTGTCAGAAGCAATTCAGTTATAGAACTTTTTTTTTTTTCCTCCACTAAAGCCATTAGCACTTAATAATACAATACAATCTACTGATTCTTCTAGGCAAGAAAATATTGGTAGGCACCAATATTTTGGGGGTAGTAGAGTTAAGTGAGGGTCTCTAACTTCAGAAGTGATGCTCTTGACAACAAGTATAAAAGTGATTTTTCTTCAGGAAGACTGTTAGTACTTCATTTGAAAGGGAATTGTTACTTACCTCTTGAAGATGCTTCATTGTGTTGAATCTGGCTATAAGCATTTCTGAGCAGTGGAGAGGTAGGGCTTAAGTCACAGACTCTGCTCCCACCCTCTCTCTCCTAAACACTTCCACTAGATTGGGCAGATTTATGCTCAGTACTCTGTTTTCTGAAGCTGCTATTGTCTCTGTGCCTCACAAGGTGAAGCCCATGTAGCAAAACTGCGGTTGTGACTTCCACTCACCTGCAAGGCACTTGGAAAGCAGCAAAGCACTGTGTTGTGGAGTTGTCTTATCCCTTCCCTTTAATAATAATAATAATAATTAATAATAATAATAATAATAATAGAAACTATTAGGCTCATTTTGCCTTCTGTTAGAGCACCTGATATGAAAAAATATGAACCACCACAAAACTGCTCAGTAAAATAAAATTCTGAAGACTGACACATAGAAACTCAACAGAGTATGTTTCATTTACCATATAGAGTTCATAAATCCTTTTCTGTACAGCCGTTTTCATGTGATATCAATAGCTTTCACAGGCATGTACCTGTAGCAATGCTGATCTATCCAGTTTGGAGCAAACTAATCTGTAATTGCAACGTGTCTAAGAACATGGTTATCTGCCAAGTAGCTGTCACTGAAAAGACCTCCATAAACTTTCGGTAGAATAAGGTTCTACTCAGCATAAGTAGGATTACAACATCCTGGTTCTTTATGAAGCCAGGTGACAAAAATAATAAAAAGTATTTTGAGTGAACAGGCTCAAATTTTGTTATCAGATTCTGCTTGCTGTGATAAACAAACCATCCCATTTGTAATTTGTAAATGAACCAGAATTAACCTATTCGGATACATAGTCCTATAACTCAAAATTGTCTGCTATTTATTCTTTCAGAGCACTTTGTGACCTGGGTTATGGTGGGACATAACATATATGGATGGTGTTTATGTCACAGTCTGTATGGAATACAACTGAAGAACTGAAGGCAAACTTGATTCAACTAAGTCTGAAATCGGGGTAAACCTGAAATATGCTTTTTAGGAAGAACAGTTTAAATGCTAAACAGAAATGCAGTGTCTCCATGAGGCTGACCTAATAAACATTCATAGAATCATTCTAATAATTTGGAGACTTGTGGGTTTTTCTTTAAGTCATGTATTCCTATACATGCTTCAGCCAGATAAAAAAATGATATTTAATATACCTAAGAAATTATATCAGGAAAAAAAAAAAGCACACACTGACTAGCTACAGCCAAAAATCCTTGAAAAAATTAGCAAAGTAAAATAACATGTTGTGCATTATACTGGGGTATTTTTTTTTTTTTTAAGCTTGATTGGTTAATACAAAAACCTCATAGATAAGGTGATTACAACACAGGAATAGCAGCCAAAGTCCTGACACAAACCACTAAAATCTCCCACCTCACTTTCTTCAAGGTCAGCATCATTCCCAAGCCAAATTTCATAAAAAGGATATACTACTGGAAAACAGAGCAGTGAGAAAGGAATCACTGGAGACTTAGAGTCTGGCAACCAAATTCCTGGAAATTCTTTTGAAAAAGTGACTAAACTGGAAGCTGAGAGAGGCCTTCCTGAGCTTTAAAGGGGTCCTGTATCATGGGCAGTGTACTCATCACAGAAAAGCAGATTTTTCTATATGTCAGTCTTTTTTTTTCTTTCTTTTTTTTTTTAAGAAATGATATGTGAACCTTGGTCTTTATTTAAATAAACAAACAAACAAAACCCAAGCATTTTTTGCTTTTCAAAACTGAATTTGTATGAGGTTCACATCACCTAACTTTAACATGTGTCAATTAATTGTAGCTCTGGTAGCATGGCAAAGGCAAACTGACTAGAGCACAGGGCTTTTAATATGTCTGTGCATGGCACAATAGAGTGTAATGTTTGAGAATATGGGTTGATTGGAATTGCAGATGAAAACCAAATGAGAACAGGCTTCTCTGCAAAGGCATAGCCCCTGTTGTTCTGCCTTGGTCACACTCAGGCCTAGTTCAGACACTCAACAGTCTAGGTACTGTATATTTTGTGCAAGGTATCCAAGATATTGCCACCTTAGTACAGAGTTTCACAGCCTATTTTGTCTCTGACCTTCCTTTAGAAGAGTGGCCACTGAAGAATCTCATTGACAGCTCAGCTGTCTTGAAATCCCGAGGGCAATTACGGCTGTCTCAGACTAATAAACATTGTGTGATACCTCTACTATGGAAAAAGCAATAGTAAACCTGGAATCTCTCCTTCCAGTCCAGTTCTGTACCATCAGCTGTACCATCAGCTGTACACACTCCCAGGAAATGTCACACATTGCTCCATCCTTGAAGAATCCTGCCAAAGATTAACAAGACATGCAGTAAAATAACTAAAAGCCCCATACAAAGATCATGAATCTAGCTTCAAGTCTGAGACTTTACCTGTAAAATCTGTTATCCCAGCTTATGATGATGCATTAGGAAACCAGGCCAGAAAGTGGTGCACAAAGAAAACTTCTAGCTAGATTAATTAATAGCTGGTTGAACACAAAGTATCTGCCACATATGACTACTGGTAGATTTTACTACAAAGGTCAATGAATATTATGTGTAGATTAGCACTTCAGAAAACAGTAGCAAAAGCCAGCTTTTCCTGACAGGCTGGGTGAGGAGTTTCTAGCAGAGACATCACCAGCAAGCACTCTGCAATTCTTCATTCAGGCTCAGTTGAAGAAGGCACCAGTTTCCCTGGTCCACTGAGCTGATGAGGTAACTCATTAGCATGGGCATTTCAGCACCGTGCCACTGCACTGAAAACAAAATTCATTGCCAGTAATCTTCAGACAATAACTGGGTGAAATTTTCAGAGAACATAGAAAACATCCTCAGGAGATGGGCCGGAAGCTTTTGAAGGCAAATATTTGAAGACTGAAAAATCAGTCCTGGGAATGACTGAGACAAGTGTTGTAAACAATGTATACTCCAACAGGGGGACTTGAACTCCCTTGAGATTGATGTATAGGCTTAGTTTACCATATATACTTGACCTCTTGCTATCAAAACACAGAACACCTAAAGTCTATTAACTTCAGCGTAAAAAAAATGTAACGATCGAAAAAAAGAAACAACTGAGGCATTTCTGACACCTGAGGGGTCCAAGACATCCATACAGGGCAGAAGGAAATGGCCCAAAACCTACAAGAAAGGTACATCCATCTGCCACAGGAGGCCAGGCAGGACGCTCTGGGACACCTAGTGTTACTTTAGAAACCTTTTGTGGTGGACTCACACTGGTAGAGAGCTAAGCTTTACCTCACCGCTCTTTCTCTCCTCTTCCTCAAAAGAACAGGGGGAGAAAATATGATGAAAAAAGAGTTATGAGTTGAGATAAGAAACAGTTTAGTGAAAGGGGAGAAAAAATGGCACATGGAAGCAAAAGTAGAAAAAGTAGAAAGCAATTATTCTCTACTTCCCATCAGTGAGCAATGTTCACCCAAGTGCTGAGAAGCAGGGCCTCAATACTTACAGCAGTTGCTCAGGATGACCAATGTTTTCATAACAAGAGTTCCCCACGGGTGGCAGCTCCCCCCAGACCCCCTGCTCCTGCGTGGGCTCCTCTCCACGGGCTGCAGCTCCGGCCCGGGGCCTGCTCCCGCGGGGGCTCTCCATGGGCCGCAGCCTCCTCCAGGCCACATCCACCTGCTCCACCGGGGGCTCCTCCACGGGCTGCAGCGTGGAGATCTGCTCCGTGTGGGACCCATGGGCTGCAGGGGGACAGCCTGCTCCACCAGGGGCCTCTCCACAGGCCGCAGGGGGACTTCTGCTCCATGCCTGGAGCACCTCCTGCCCTCCTGCTGCACTGAGCTTGGGGGCTGCAGGGCTGCTTCTCTCACACTTTCTCACTCCTCTCTCCCAGCTGCAGTTGCACAGCAGTTGTTTTTTTTTTTTGTTTTTTTTTTTTTTTTGTTTGTTTTGTTTTTTCCTTTCTTCAAGCTGCTCTCCCAGAGGCTCACCCAACGTTGCTCCCTGGCTTGGCTCTGGCCAGCAGTGGGTCCCTTTTGGAGCTGGCTGGATCTGGCTCTGATCTGACATGGGGCAGCTGCTGGGCTCTGCTCGGAGAGGCCACCCCTGCACATACACACATCCTGATAACAAAAACTTTCCACATAAGCCCAATACACCTCTGTTTAGGGATATGACTTGTTTTTTCAGTGGTCATGATCTAAATTATAATCTGTATACATATTAATTGATCAGATTAAACATGTGCATGAGTGATGACCATGACTTTGATGATGAAATGTCAAAAATCCCTTCCCCTTTCAATTTGCTCCCATCCCAAAACAGAAACAGCTTGTAACTTTTTGGAAGGCGTAGTTTGATATTGACATTGTGACACTATAGTGCACATGGAAAAGCATCCTAAGCTGTTAGGTGTAACAACCCATATAGATTATTTCATTCTAACAGCAATTGCATTGTTTTCTTCTCCTAGACTGACCTTTACCAAAAGCTGTAAAGTCTAGGAAGACTTGTCAGTTAAGAAAGTCAGGAAATCACTTTTCAGTTAAGAAAACAACTTGTGCCATTTTCTGTTTGGTGACTAGGATATCTAGCCACATATTCTTTCCTGACTCTTGTTACTAAACAGTTGAAAAGGGAATAATCTGTTGTATAATTGTTGTATAATGTCAAGATATGTATAAGCTGCCTTAGAAATAGTAAAAAATATAAAAAGCCTGCTACAATCAGTTGCCACTTTGACAATGAATGAGCATTTACAGCGAATAATACTAATATTGTAACCAAATAGAAATGCTAACTCTTCCATTCAAAATACAATAAGAAAGGAGAATGAATATTTGTGTGCAACTACCCACATAATTCTTATGGTGCATAATACAGAAGATTACCCTGGTCATAATTTGACCTTGTCATAATTTGATCTCAAAGGATGATTATGTCTGTACCCCACAGCTGGAAGGAAGTGTTTTCCAGCTATTAGAAGTCACCCTACATCACTCTACATGCTAGGTAAAGGCTGCCTAGTTGCAGTTTTTAATTCTGGAAGGGTGGTAGTCATTTGAATGATGGAAAGAAGTGCTCAGTGACTGAATACTGCTTATATTTTTCACACAATGTATTATAAGATTCATATGATGCAGTTTAAAACAGTCTGATGTTGTGGATGCTGAAGTATTACTTCATTCAGCTATTCACAGAAAGTTAAATTGCATTAAAGAATTGATGACAGGTTCTCCAGTCATAAACATAACTCTTATCTGAGAACACATCATGGCAAACTGGAAGAAATAGGAAAGGATTTCATTTAGAGTTGTACATTAGTTCTTAAATATCTGACTCCAGACTTCGATTTCATCAAACAGAATTATGTTAACCCAGTTCAACTACCTTTTCTTCTTTTTCAGGAAATTGTAACCATTATTGAAAACTGAAAGTTGATGAAATATAAGATATCAAAAGTATATGGTATTGAAAGATTCAGTAAAATATGTTATATCTTAGAGGTCCTTGCTAGGAATTTTCTTAATGTTCTGTTTTCAGATGTTACCTCTTTTGATTTCTTAAAACTTTTTCTTAAAAGCCATTTCTACCTCAAATACAGAAGTGGAAATAAAATTTTCCTTCTATAAACAGGCAAGAAGAAATCACAAACAGTAAATAAATCTAGAATATGAACTAAAATGATTTGCAAATGTAAATTTAAGGGGACTTATAAATTGGTTTCGGAAGGCAAAAATGAAGTAAAAAGCATTATTGACGATAAGTACCATTTTAATTATAAAGTTGAAAATAATGACCTTAGAATTTATCCTGAGGATTCATATTTGAAAACCATATCAAGGTACATTTGAGAAAAAGTACATAGCATGATAAGTTATTTTCTTCCTCCTGAATAACATTCGAAATAAAGTATTAGTCATTATTTTTCATAAGAGTGTCTTTTGTTTCTATCCAAGCAATACAGAAAGTGACTGATGGGCCAAAAAGAAGAATTCCCAGAGGATGTCTCTTTATATTCAATATAGCTCTTTACTCTTGTTTAATCAGGCTTTTCCAGAGTAGGTTATAAGCTCACTAAAATGGTTTTGTTGCCTGCATCTGAAGTAGATGAGCACCCAGAAAGAAAAGGAGGGATCAAGAATTTATTCTCTGCCAAAGCACATTTCTCTTTCTGCTTCTTTCCATACCTCATTTACACTGATCACTGTAAGGAAGGAGGGGGAGCACTTACTTGTCAATCAGCTGCTCCTCAGAAGACTGCAGACAGCACCTTTTGCCCGAACATGTGATAACATACATACAGTGAACAATGCCATGGCACAGAAATGAAATCTGCCCTTGCTAGAATTGTAAAAGAGTAGAGATATAAAGACTGTTCAAAACTCTCCCAGATCAGGTACAAAGATCCAGATAACTAGTTCCCATTAACTGCAAATCAGCCATCTAAATTCCATTTAAAATCTGGGCTGTGAAGAATGTGGTTGAAAAATTATGTTGCTTTTGCTGTAATTCACATGCAGACTGTAACTTCTTGTTAAAAAAACAAACAAACAAACAAACAAAAACTTCCTTCACCATCTACTTCAATTTATAATTAATTTTAACTCATTAAAAGCAAACATATTTTGCAAGTTTTTTTTTCTTACTCTAGAGATTTATTTATTTTTTCTGTGTATATATGCATTTGTGTATATAACCATCTATTTCACCTGAAACTTGGTTATAATTAATGTGCACAACATAGCCATGATCATCATTTTGAAATTAATGAGGATCTTCTAAATCAAACCAATGTAGTCACATGGACAGACTAGTGGACTAAATTCTCCACTGATGTCTAATAGTGAATATGCCATCAAGAATCTGGCTACAGTCACCATATAAAGCACACCAAATGATCCTGTACTACTGAAGGTGAGTAATGATCAAAAAATCAGTCCTAAAACTCCTAATGGATATTAAATGCTTTGACCCTGGCCTTTGACCAAGATGACTAGGAGACAGAATGCCAACTATTAAAGTAAAATTTTTGCTTTTACATCACAGTTATTGCACTTCCATATTTTTCTGAGTGCAGTTGCTGTCTTTCTGACCTGTCATGATAACTTGTTTCTGGCTATTCCACTGTTTCTGTTGATCCAAGGAACTTTATTCAGTTCCTACTAATGCAGGGAAGAATCTTTCCATGACTTCAGTGAACTCTGGATCAGATCTCACATTTTCTTAAACTTCCACATCCTTTGAGATCCCAGCTCTCACATTTTACCTTGGACAACACTGTCTTCAGAAATGGATATTTTTTACTATGAAAATCGGTCTTTTTTTCTTGTTGACAAAAGTGATGCCAGCCCCATTATTTATATCACATTTAGCAAACCCACAGGAGTTAAGCAAATCTGGAACCCTCCAGGAGATTGACTGCCTTGATGAGTGTAGCATAAGTCACCCAGGCTGAGGCCATTCACTCAAATATTTCCGTGTGTAAATATTAAGTTACAATATACTGTAATGGAATTAACAGTGCATGCCCCAAGTCAGGTGCAGTGAATGAGCTCAAGTTCAGTACCATTAGTTACACACATGCATCACCTTTTGCTTTCAAAGGGACATGGATTATCTCAGATATTTAGACCAAGTTCTCAGTAGATTCCCATCCTCTGTCTTTTTTTTTTTTTTTTTCCCATAACCTAGCCCTTATTCTGGGGGGGGGGTGGCAGAATCACTCCCAGTCTGTAAGTACTTGCCTCCATCTCTGCCATAGAAGGGACGGGACACATGACCCATACAAGGACTGCTAACAGAAGCATTTCTGTTACCTCTATAACGTCTGACTCTTTTGAGTTTTAAAACAGATCAGCTCTCCTTTAATGGTCCTCTTTTCACCTTTCCAAGAGCATTACCCACACATGTGTTTGCATTTTGTGGTTTTGAACCCTGGTAAGGGGCAGAAGGTGAAACAAATAATTTAGTGCGTATGAGGCACCTTACAGAGTTTCTGTTTCACATGGGTCACTTGTTTATGTGGATTGTCTCTGGGCAGAACATGCAGGACTTTTGTGCCATCACTTAATAACTGTTAGCACAAAGAATCTTTATGCTTTCTATATTATCTATATTTCTGTGTTCTTACCCATGCCATAGAGAGCAAAAGATTGGTGATTGGTCCTTCCACCTTCCCCAGTAAATCTCAAAAGATTTTTCTATCTGGCCAAAATATAAAGAGCATTATGCCTTAAGTCTGAATCATTTGTGAATTCTGTGAACTGCTAAAATAACAATTAATTTTCTAATGCAAAATAATTAATGAACCTGCATATGAGCCATTTCTCCACCTGAAATCCCCTGATTTGATTATTTTTTTCAATGTACTTCCGAAGCACTAAATGCTTGTTTCTAAAAGTCTTTCAAACTTTCATTGCAGAAATATGTTTTTCATAGTATAAATATGTAAAACAAGCTTCTGAAACTTCTTTTTGTCTGATTCATCTAATTTGATGTTGCCCTCTAATAAATTGCAATCATTATTTTTCCTGTGCACATTGGTTCAGTCATCATTCATCAAATCTCAGACTAAAAGGAGTTTTTACAGCTGGGTCATAAACCAAATCAATGGAAATGTTGATGCAGCATTAACTATATCAATCCTAACAGGTGTCTCTATAATAACCCTTGTAAAAGAAACACCTCTGTGAAGCTCACCAGCAGACTCCAAGCCGTGTGCTAAAGTAGGGAGCAGGGAATAATGAGTAATTAGGGTTTTCACTAACCAAAAAGATACGTTCTTTCAACTTCTGTCCATTAAAAGTCACACATGTAAGCATTATGGTAATATATACCTCAGCTGTACACTTCTAGTAAACTCATAGTGAAATATTAGAAACCAACCCCAAGGAGAAATTGTTAATTGTCCAATTACCCTACTCATTATGTGCAGCCCTGTGAGCTCCACCACACATTCACATGCAGGTGTCCACAAAAGGTATTATTAGAAAAACAAAACAAAACAAAACAAAAAATCTCTGTTTGCTGGAGTGATGAGTAAGAAAAACAAGACACTAGCCTGCCATATTTATTATTTAAATCAAATTTCACACAGAATCACAGAATCACCTAGGTTGGAAGAAACCTCCAAGATCACCTAGTCCAACCTCTGACCTAACACTAACAAGTCCTCCACTAAACCATATCACTAAGCTCTACATCTAAACATCTCTTAAAGACTTCCAGGGATGGTGACTCAACCACTTCCCTGGGCAGCCCATTCCAATGCCTAACAACCCCTTCAGTAAAGAAGTTCTTCCTAACATCCAACCTAAATCTCCCGTGGTGCAACTTTAGCCTGTTCCCCCTCATTCTGTCACCAGGCACGTGGGAGAATAGACCAACCTCCACCTTGCTACAGCCTCCTTTAAGGTACTTATAGAGAGTGATAAGGTCGCCCCTGAGCCTCCTCTTCTCCAGGCTGAACAATCCCAGCTCCCTCAGCCGCTCCTCGTAAGACTTGTTCTCCAGACCCCTCACCAGCTTCATTGCCCTTCTCTGGACTCGCTCGAGCACCTCGATGTCCTTCTTGTAGAGAGGGGCCCAAAACTGAACACAGTACTCGAGGTGCGGCCTCACCAGAGCCGAGTACAGGGGCACAATCACCTCCCTAGACCTGCTGGCCACACTGCTTCTTATGCAAGCCAGGATGCTGTTGGCCTTCTTGGCCACCTGAGCACACTGCTGGCTCATATTCAGCTGACTATCAACCAGTATTCCCAGGTCCTTCTCTGCCAGGCAGCTTTCTAACCACTCATCCCAGCCTGTAGCTCTGCTTGGGGTTGTTGCGCCCCAGGTGCAGGACCCAGCACTTGGCCTTGTTAAGCTTCATACAGTTGGCCTCAGCCCATCGGTCCAGCCTATCCAGATCCTCCTGCAGAGCCTTCCTACCCTCGAGCAGATCGACACATGCACCTAACTTGGTGTCGTCTGCAAACTTACTGAGGGTGCACTCGATCCCCTCATCCAGATCATCGATAAAGATATTAAAGAGAACTGGCCCCAGTACTGAGCCCTGGGGGACTCCACTAGTGACCAACTGGATTTAACTGGATTTATCTCCATTCACCATGACTCTCTGGGCCTGGCTACCCAGCCAGTTTCTAACCCATTTGTTTTGGAAGCCCAGGTTAAGAATCCACTGGAGAGCTTACCAAGACCCTACCACACAGAGAAACATCAGCCACCTGAAGGCGCCTTATATCAACAGTGAGCTGTCTATCAATAATAGCTCTTTTGGAGCTGTGCCTATACAGTTACATTGCTCTAGAAAGTTGGATGAAAACAAAAACACCCAGCCACTGTTTCATTCAGAGACAGACAGAAAATCACTTAAGCCAATTCTTGAGGGGCTTTCTGTATATTTCTAATGTGAATCTTCAGATACTACGAAAAGCAGAGCCACAAGCATGATGTTTTCTAGAGGGAAACCTTATCACCTGTCTACACAGGTTAGCTTGATGTTATTTTTTCTCTGTCAAAAAGTAGTGATGTTTATAGGGAATAATTGCAGCATTTTCCTTGGTTTATTTTAAAGCTTGGGTGGGAGACAGTCTCAAACTATCTCAGAGACATGAGAGTCAAATCATGATCTCCTCCTGTCTCCAGATGTGTTTTGGCTAGTAGCCTAGCATGTAGAAAGAAGGGTGGTGCCTTTGCTCATTTTCATCTCTCTTCTTGGAGACAACTACTTTAGGCAGAGTTGGATGTTGTGGGCAGAGATGTTGATTTTAAAGTTCTTACTAAAATGTCTCTACAGTCCTGTGACCCTCCTTGCTCTGAGTATCTGTGTGTCCATATAGTCCACTACCCAGAGCGTTAAATCAAATTAAATCAAAGGATATTGAATTTACTTATACTATCAGTGGTGAGATGACAACCCCTAATTCTGAAGACCATCAAAAAGAGTTTAAATAAAACTCAGTCATTATAAAATATTGTGATGCTAGTTTCTCTGTAAGTTTTTCATACTGGAGCTTTCTTGTCAGCCAAGACTCTTGTCAAATAGACCTGCTTAGTGAAATTCAGTCTATGCCACATGCAGACCCCTTGCCACTTCTCTTTTCACCACTGAAATTGCTTGCATCCCTGCAGAGCAGTAACATCCTCCACATTCTTTGGATGACTATATGTTGGTGTCTTCTAGATGGAGATGCAAAGCCAGAGCTACTAATTTGCCTTAGAGAAAGCTGAAACTTCTCCTGTGGTGATTAGTCAATGTTTTTATTGACCTCTGTATGACTCACAACTGGCTAAAATTTATGATTAATTCAATTTCTAATGACAATAATCAGTAGCAAAAAGAAGGACAGTGAGTAGGGTGTGGAATACCTGCTCTTTGTCAAAACCCCAGTAGCCTTTGTACAAAAGAACTTAAAGATGAAGACACATTTCTTGGTTTCTTTAACTGTTGTTGTCTAGTACAAAATACAGCAATTTATCTGAATCTTCACAAAATAATTTCCCTGTAAAATGTTACACAAATGACTTTTGAAACACAGAAAATACTAGTGTTCTGTCAACTTGGCAGTGCTTTTAAAGAGTCTGCATAGGACTTGTAACACAACACTTAACAGGACTGGAATGGGGACATGACGGTCCTTTCCCAGGGACCACACAACAAATACCTTCCAAGGCTACCAGGCAGACAAAAGCACTTGATCCTTGTTGCAGTCACCTCTGTTGCGCATGTCACTGTCAGTGTCCAGGCCAGGTCAACAGGATTTGGAAACAAAGTCTTACTTGTCTGCTTCCATTGAACCTCCATTCACCCTGGAGAGAAGAGAGGGGTAGGGAAGGGCTACTGCCTACAAAAGGCCATAAAGAATAGGGAACTATTTTCTTTCCCACATTTCCTTCCATTGCAAGGGCCAGGGAATATTTGCCCCTTATCTGGAAACATTTACAGTTCTGATACCTTTGAAGATATTGTTGCAGGTTCTGGAATGTCTCCAAAAAACATTATGTAGAAGTCACAGTCACAGTCGTGGAGTGGTTGAGGTTGGAAGGGGCCTCTGGAGATCATCTGGTCCAATCCTCCTACTCAAGCTGAGACACACCAAGAGCACATTATGCAGTATTGCATCCAGGTGGGTTTGGAACATCTCCTAAGAAGGAGACTTCACAGTCAACCCATACCAGTTTCTGTCACCCTCACAGTGAAAAAAAGTGTTTTCTCATATTCAGATGGAACTTCCTGTGTTTCTGTTTGTGTCCAATGCATCTCATCCTGTCACTGGGCACCACTGAAAAGAGTTTGGCCCCATCCTCTCGACACTCTCTGTTAAGACATTTATACGTTGACAAAATTCCATCTCAGTCCCCTCTTCTCCAGGTTAAACAGGCCCGGCTCACTCAGCCTTTCGTCATAAAAGAAGTTCCAGTCCACTAATTATCTTTGTAGAACTCTGATGGACTCGCTCCAGTAGCTCCATGTCCCTCTTGTACTGGGGAGCCCAGAACTGGACACAGCACTCCAGGTGAGTCCTCACCAGGGCTGAGTAGAGGGTGAGGATCACCTTCCTCGGCTTGCTGGCAACACTCTTCCAAATGCAGCCCAGAATACCGTTGACCTTCCTGGCCACAAGGGCACAGGTGGTCTATCAGCCACTCTTCACAATTTTGTATCAAAAGCAAACTTGCTGAATGTGCACTCCTGTCCCTTCATCCAAGTCACTGATAAATAAGTTGAACAAGACTGGGCCCAGTACTGGGGCCCCTGGGGAACAATGCTAGCTACAGGCCTTCAACTAGACTCTTCATCACCGATGAAATATCTCTGAGCTCTGCCATTCAGCCAGTTCTCTGTCTACCTCACTGTCCACTTATCTAACCAATACTTCCTACATTTACCTGTGAGGATATTGTGGGAGACAGTGTTGAAAGGCTTGCTGAAGACAAGGTAGACAACATCCACTGCTCTCCCCTCATCCATCCAGTCTTTCCATCATAGAAGGCTATCAGATTAGTTAAGCATTGATTTCCCCTTGGTGAACCAACACTGACTATTCCTGATCACTTTCTTTTCCTCCACATGCTTAGAGAAGACATCCAGGATGAGCTGTTCCATCACCTTTCCAGGGATGGAGCTGAGACTGACTGGCCTGTATTTTCCAGGGTCCTCCTTCTTGCCTTTTATGAAGACTGGAATGACACTGGCTTTATTCCAGTTCTCAGGCACCTCCCTTGTTCTCTGTGACTTTTCAAAGATGATTGGGAGGATCCTAGCAATAATAGCTGCCAGCTCCCTCAACGCTCATGGGTGCATCCCATTGGGTCCCATGCATTTGTGGGTGTCATTTTTGACTAAATGATCTCTAACCCGATCCGCCTTGACCAAGGGAAAGCCTTATTTTCTCTAGACTTTCTCTCTTGTCTCCAAGGTCTAGGATTCCTGAAGGCTAGCCTTAGCAGAAAAGACTGAAGCAAAGAAGACAATCAGTAATTCTGCTTTCTCTCATGTATAGACTCAAGCCCTCATGTGTAGACTAATATGATACTGCACTATATGCTTAGAAACCAAACTCATGGAAATGTTATACATAAAACAAATCAAATTTCCCCAACAGATACTCCTGGAGAGCTGTAGTTTTTGCTGGTGAGACGCCTGCAGTTTTACTAGGGGAGAAAGAAGAGTGAGGGATGAAACAAGAACAGCACAATGGGTTGCTGGAGAGTCTGCTGGGAACTATTAAACTAGGATAAGAACATGGACTTTGAGAGGGGTAGAAAGGAACGCAACTCCTCCTCGCTGAAAAACAGAGAAAGAAGCCTCTCTTTTCTTCTTACCTTAGGTTCACTCCAACACGAGTCCCCCTGTGGTCACATTAGCACAGTTAGAGCTCCCTCTTCTGATATCCTCATGTCTCCTCTTCAGGATGTGGACCTTAATATTCACATGAGCAATGGCAGGACACACACTGACTGGCACCCAGTTGGGCTCTCCATTACTGAGCTGGTATTTTCCATATCCTGTCTGTCAGCAACAGACTGTGATTTACAGGGATATAAAAGCATGGGATGCAAAACTTGGAACTGTATATAGGCAGTTTGATTCAGTGGGTTTCCTTAAACTTGCTCCAAATATTTTTTACAACATGCTAGAACCAAATCTAAAAGTATCACCTCCAGAGAAACCTTACCATTTGGAGGCAGTCACCCACCCAGGATGCCTCTGGGTAACAAGTGCTTGCCATGTAACTCTCTTTTAATCCCTATGCAATTCAGGATTTCTTTGCAGACTTCTTGTATCAAAAAGAGAGGAAAAAAATGTGAGTAAATATGTTTTTTTTCTAATAATAGCATGATCCCGTACAAATTCCAAAATAGAGTAATTTGGCAGCCTCTCACAACTAAAAATATAACTAAAAAATATTATCTTTTTCTTACAGTAAAAAAAAAAAGTACCACTTGATGTTCACATTTTTTATCATCTTGACATTATAAAACCCAAAGGAAAGATTAATAATTCCCTTTTTGTGCTGCCAGCATTGATATGCCTTTGATTTCTACTTTGCTGTGCCTAAATGTGCAAGTGCTCTTCAGAAAGACTAGATAACAGATTGTGGAGCATGCAAAGCCTGTTCCTCACCATTTCTTTGGAGGGTAAAGTCAAAACCGAGAGTATGACACATCCTAATGAGCTACTCTTTTTAAGGCATGTTCATGTAGAATTAGTTCAGTCTCTTTAGAAAACAAAACACACAACAAACAAATAAACAAAACCACCTAATACTGAGGGAAACATTCTCCATAGTTTAATCCCCCTTAAACACAGCATCTGAAACCTAGCCAAGTGCCACATGTGTAGAGAGCTCAGTATATACAGAATGTATATGAAGACAGCAAAACACACAATTGTAGGGTTTCTGTTGTGAAAAAAAAGTCTGACGTTTTGACAAAGTAAACATTGCTTCTCACCCAGATACATCAAACCATGTTTATATTTCATCATGTGTTTCGCTTGCCTTTTCTTTTTCTGTTTTTTAATCACTATTTAATTTTTTTTTCTTGATTATCTAAAGCTCAGGGGAATAATCCTAATGATTATAATCCTTCCCCTGCAATCCTCCTCCTTCTCCTTCCCTTTCTTTTTTTAGCATTTTGGCAGCCCTGATCAATGTTGATTCATTGAAGGGAAAAGAATCTGCAAACTCTTCGGTAACACTAGACAAGCTGCTACTATAAGCAGCTGCAGTTGCAGTTTGCATCTCACTAGGGGTTTTTCAGAAAACCCACCCACAACACACAAGGGGAATTCTCCCGGACAAGCTGCAGGTGCTATGGATATTTTCATTTAATATTCATTCTTGCAATTCAGCACATTTGTAATCCATGTGGTAAACTGTTACTTACATTTCTCCCAACGGACCACAACCAGATGTTGAAAATAAGAAGTCCAGTGGAGATATCGCTTCTTCTCCTCTTCATAGTTTGTGCATTTCAGTGGTCTTTAAACAAATCTCCTTTCTCAGGACAAAAATATGTGCCTTTATATTTAAAGACACTTTTGCTGACATTAAGTAATAATGAATACATCCAAAACTTACAGGCCCCACATAGATTATGAAGTGCTTTAATTGGATGATTATTCTTTGCTATATTAGAAAAAATGCACACATTTTTCTTGGCATCACTATCATACTTTTAAGTAAAAGGACAAAAAAAAAAGATCACAATGGAATATTACATAAATTCAAATATAGTTTTCTGTATATGTCACAAAGTTTTCCTTTTCCCAGAAGGCATGATTTTCCTAGTGTCAGGAGATAAGAATGCCTGTACCTGTCTATTTATTTGTTTTGTTTATTTGTAAGCATTTCTATGACACTCATCACTACAGTGTCTGCAACCCTTGTGTATTCTGAAAGCATGCCAGAGTTAGTCATTCTTTGATACTGCAAAGAGCAAATGCTAGAGCTTTCTGCAGGAGAGCTGCATTTAAATGTACACCAGAGATTGTTGTTGTTGTTGTTGTTTTTTGCTTTTTTGTTTTGTTTTGTTTTTCCTAAAAAAAAGACAAAAGAAAAGTACAACATTTTTCTCTCATACAGTTTTACAAATAATACCCCAGGCTGTACATCAATGACAGGAGAGTATCTACTGCTCTCTTTGTTTTCCTACACTCTGCCCGTACACAGCATCCTTGGGTACATTCCAGCAGTACTTGAAATAGCATCAAAGATTTCATTAATGCCTCGTTCACAACCAAAGTCGGAGTGGGATGAAGATCACCCAAAGCCTCTGGTACAAAACAGTTTACATTTTTTTCATTTTCATCCTTAGAAATTTTTAGGGTAAAAATCATATTCTGTGAATGAGTGTCCACAGCCTCTCAACTTCTGCAAGTAGCCTCAAAATTACAGATAGTGACAAGACCATATCATCATATCTCAGTAAAAGAAGAAATGGTCCTTGCATTGGATGTCTTTAAATTATGAAACAAGTTTTGATTTTTTTCTAGATTTAAGGCAGTTCTCATTTGTCATAAAGAATATTTTCTTAATTTTAATTTCCTTCCTAGAATAAAGAAAACTTTCATACAGCCAAAAGGTATGTAACTGTATTGCAGGATGTAACTGTTGTCCTGAACTTTCAACTGAAGTTCATACTTATTGAATACAGTCATTTTTTTTTCCTGACTGTTTTGAATCAGAAAGAAACCAGCATCTTTATTAAATGTTCCTGAGATGACTGTTTGAACAAATATAAAAATCTGGTGAATGAGGACACTGCTGTGATGCATTTAATTGGTTTATTAGGGACTCCAAAACTGGTTTCTTTTGCATCTGTCTCTCCAAAGTCAGGAATTCCAGTATAGGCTTAGGTCATGATTAGATTAGTGACTTCACCATGCTCTCATATTGCAGACATTGGCCTTGACCTCCAGTTTCAGGGCACACGGGGTGAAATCCTAGCTATGATGAAACCAGAGGGGCCCAGACTAGCTTTCTCCTCACATTCTTGAGTCCTTCAGGCTTTGCAGCTGTGCTGCAAAAGGTAACATGGCAGCAGAATCCAAAGGGTGAGTCAACTGTGCTTTCTAAAAAAGTAAAAATATTCACATAGAAAGTGTTTACATAATTCTTTGTTATTAGGAAAGGAAACAGAAAAAGAAAAAGAAAAAGAAAGAAGAAAAAAAGAGAAAGAATTTCTAAAAGATTGCTTAAAAATGTTTGGAAGAAAAGGATGTTTGCTGCAAAGTAGATACTATGTAAGAACAATGAATCCACAGTGCAAGGTACCAAGTAAGATCCTAGAATCAAGTAGCTCCCAAAGACCTACAAGTAATAACATATGCAGATATTTAGCAAACACTTGAAATCGTATATTTCCAGGGCTACCGGGACTCCTTCCTGAGAACTACATGGATTCGAATGTTGAGGTGGGAGAAAGATGAAAAAACCTCAAGGACATAAAACAGTGCTTTTTCCATGTGCTTTACCGTTACTAAAACACCTGAGCTAAATAGCCTATAGTAAGCTGCTGTAAAAAAATTCTATAGCTCTCATTATAGACCAGAATTTCTCATTTCCTACTTGTGGTGAGGTGCCGGTTGCACCCTGGGTTGCTGTCTGCAGCGTGTAATGACAGTGGTTCAGGGCCCATTAAAGGTATTCTCTTTTTACAATGCCAACTAGGTAGTGGCAGTAAAAAGGTAAAAAAATAAAAATAAAAATGGGGAGGGGGGAGAACTGAATGCATAACGATATTGGTGAATGAGAAGCATATGTTCTGACAGAGGAATGTGTTCTGTGGGGAGTTGGAGAGAGTTAGTTAAATCCGGATGGTCTACGGGGTTCAGAGAAGTGACAAGAAATAAGAAGCAAGGGGGAGGGTGACAGGAGACAACGCCCTTCATAAGACCATAAGTGTATTAGTATGTGGCTAGTACAGCAAGAACATTTTTACAGTATTTTCAAGAGAAAATAAATGTGAAAAGGTGATTGCAAACTGGTTTCTAGACCGGAGTCTATGGAGCTAAGCATTCAAAAGTGCTTAAATGATTTAGGAATTTATCTTCCATTTTCAAAGATGATGTCTAACGTTACAGTTGCTATTTTATACTACATTTCAGTGCCTATATGTGTTCTGAAAATGGAAATTCAATGTAAGGACATTTTAACTGTTTGAATATTTGATGCTGACATCTTTAACATTACTTAAACCAAGCCCTTTATAACTCCACTAGTTATGTGAATACTAAGTAAAATAGTGGAATAATGCTAATGGAAAAAATAAAGGACTATTTATTCCTGATATATAAGCTATAGCTGTGAAATCCACAGTTAATTACACTCGTAGAGTATTGAGACAGAAACTGATAATATTATTTAAAAAAATAACGGAACGTCAATATACAGATGATACAACAATTCTGGATGATATATGAAGATGTTGCCCGAGATTCTCTCATTTTTGTGGTTGTGGAAAATGAAAATTCAGAGTAACATTAGAATCCATAAAGTGGGAACTCAAGGTATTGTTTGCAGCTACTATATACCTTATGTTTCTGAATACAGACACATGCAATGAGTAGTACACAGAAATCATACTTGAAATAAATCTGAGATCTAGTTAAGTATATATTTGAATTCTTTGCATTTTATGTAAGAAAATATTACCATCCAATATTTTAGCTAGTTCGGATCAATCTTTTGTGGAAATTTTATCAATACCTTCACAATTTACCTCTACTTCACATCTTAAGCTTTTCTTTACTTGCTTTTGCTTCCTTTTTTTTTTTTCTAATGTCTTTACAATGCAACTACCTACAAGAACTGATTTTTTTTTCATTCATAAACCCAAAACACACCCTTCTCAAATCAAAACCTCAGGTAACACACACTCCACTTCCTTGTCCTAATTTTTCCAAAGGAAATAATTCCTACTTGGTAAAATATTACAGTGACAACAGTGATAATATCTGATTGTCAGTCCTTGCTTTCACTAACCATTATGGGCCTTTGGACCAACAAGTCTTCAGGCTATGGAATATTTACTTTACTATTATTATTAATTATTATTATTATTATTTAGCTGTCTCAAGGAAATTTGTCATTAATATTTATTCACTCTAGCAAGTATACCATATGCATCTTCGAAGAATTGAAGTCTTCTGTCATTGTAGAAATATGACAGCCTAAACAAAGCATATATAAAATATTCCCTTTTATTTTCTCCTGCATTTTCCTTCTTTCTAATGTTCTTCTTCAATACAAAATATACCATCTAAGTCGAAATGTCTGGATTTCTAAGACTAGCAGTGAATTTGTCCTTTTATTTTTCCACATGCAGTGTCACTGATGTCTCCTGTGACAGCACTTGAAAGCGAAAACTTCATGATTTGTGTTACGCTTAAAATGCCCTTTGTTTCTGTGGGAGTTTGGATCAGAACAGAGCTCATCAACAGTTCTGAATCATCATCCTTTTATAGTTTCTCTTGTTTAGCAATTCTAGAAAGTAAGTAGTTCCAATTAAGCTTAGACATTGGTCCTTTGCCCATAATGAAGGCTGAATCCGACATGTTCATCATGAGTAAAATTTCACTACAGTTTTGGTCTTGGATAAAAAATAATTGTTACCCAACTTACATCCCATAAAATTTCCAGCACATCTGTGGGGCAAAAAATAATAATTTATATATATATATATATATATATATAAGTTCTTAATTTTCAAATCTCTCTATTGTCCAGAACATGTAGGGGTGTCCACACCTGCTCCAATGAAATGCCACTGAACAGAGTCTTTAGAAACTAAATGTATCAGCTCTGACAGAGCTTGATTTCATAGGCATTGGGAACTTAGCAGCTGAAGCCAAAAGTTATGATTAATATCAGATAAGGTATGGACTTCTTCAGCAAATATAACCCTTAGGGTTACCTATCTCTTAATTTATTACTTACAAGGAGATGGGATTCCAAGGAATAAGGCCAGAAGCACCTTACAACTATAGAAAAATAAAAGGGGCGGGGGGGGGGAATTTAAAGGACTAAGAAAAAACTGACAGTGGGAAAATGTTTTGCAACTCTCAACAAAAAGTCAAAATATGTTTCTTGGAACTTGTTAGTGTGTGTTTCTTAACTCCCATTTGGACAGTTTAGGAAAAACTCAGTTTCAAAATGATCAGAGATTTTTTATAGTTGTCTAAAGATGAGGGTGGCCTAGCAAATATTTCAATTATCAAAGAGAATATACTAGCACATTCCCCTTCTGCACATATGGGCTTCAATACAACAGAATGCTTAATTTGGTCTATGAGTTATATGTGGTTTCTTTACCTTATTGGAGAAAGGGAACCCATGAAAAATATCAAGACCATTTATTCCGAGCATTACGCAACCATTCTTAACTGTTGGCTATCTCACAATTTTTTTATCAGACTCTGGGGGTTTTGATATGGATTCACATTTCTAGAGTAATGTTGGAAATGCTCAAGTCCCACTGAGGACAGCAAAATGCATGGGAACTGACTTTCTTTCTGCAATCCCATTTTCCTCTGTGCAAGTAAAGATTACCATTTGAGGCACAAGGGAATAAAAAGACACGTTAAACAGTTACTCTCTTTTTGAATTAGAAGAAGAAGGTGGAATATTGCTCTGACTAAACAGTGGATCAATTTTCCAGAGAAAAAAAAGAAGACAGTGTATAGTTAAAACCAAAATCTGTTATTAGAAAAAAAGAAAAATTGAGTGCACTTGTAGTAGATAAAACCCCAGGTCCAAATAACATGATTTCACAAGCACGTGAAAAAGGCATGAAATTAACTGACATTCTTAAAAATGAGAAGGAGATTCCTTAGGATTAGGAAGTGGCAAATACAACTCCATTAGTTTAAAAAGGGTCAAGAGATTAAAGGCCAAGAAACTAGAGACCAGTGAGTTTAACATCTGTTGAAGGGAAATCTTGGAAACTTTAAACTATGCAGTAGGCAGAACACCTGGGAAAGTGGTTTGGTTAAGTGCAAGCAGTGTGGAATCAAGCAGGTTGTGTTTAACTAACTATAAACGTCAGTAGTAAATAAATAATAGACCTGGTCTGCTGGAGTTGCTTGAAGACACCACCCCCATGATAAGAGAAAGGGAACCTAATGGCTGCACATAGCAACACTCAGTCATACACTGAATGAATGTATAAAATAGAACATGAGGCAGTAAGCCAAAAAGAACACTGAATAGAAATGTAGTTTAAGAATATGAAAGAAAGGTTGGGATCTTTTTATATTAGAAAGGAGTTCCAAGTAGAATAACTTGATCACGTTGGGTCCTCTCTTGTGCATAACATAGATGTTAAATATTATCAGTGAAAATATATTAAAAATGAGTACCCAAGTGTTAAGTGAATTTTGAGAGAGTAAATTTGGGTTTGTTTATGTATTATGCCACCTTTACTTATTTTTAAAATATAAATTGTTTTTAGTGAGGAATTCCAATTGCATATAGTCATTCAGTCTTACTTTTATGTCTTCCATTCATCCATTCTGACTTTCTCCATCTTAATCTTTGGAACTAGATAGTGTAATTTTTGGAATAAAAATAATTCTCACCTGTGTCATTATACTCAGTTAGGTTGAGTACAACTGGGTTTCAATAAGGACTGAGAGCCTCAAATAGAAAGTCAGCAAGGTAATAACTGACAATAGTACATGGGATTTTGCTGAGCAGTTGGCAGTATATAAAAGCAATTGCACTCACTAACAGAGTCTAGGGATGGCTTTGAGGAAAATTGAAAAGTCAGGAGACCTGGGCTCCGTTTCCAGCTCTGATACAGGCGCCCTGTATCCATTGAGCATGTTCTTCTGCTGCCTCTGTTTTTAGTTTTTCTTCTGTTAAACAGAGATAACAAAACTAGTAGGTTTTATGAGGTTAAAGGAGTTAAACTTGTGAAGCATGGAAAGTGAAGATCTTTAGAAGTGCTAAATGTCCTTATCCAGAAGAAACTATATGTTGCATATTAGGCAAAGGAGTCTTCATTTGCTGTGAATCAGAAGTACTATACATCTACATGTGTCAGGTCATAAACCTTTGGACGAGACTTGGCTGTTAATGTTTCCAGATGCATTTAACCTCTTTCTGTTGTGCCTTCATGAAGTTTATTACTGAGTGATATTCTTGTGCTAGGACTGGGCAAAAGAAAATACACCACAGTTTTAACTTCCTGTGCTGCTTCTCAGACAGGGACTTGATATCCTGGGGATGACCTGTCACACCAGCAGGTCACACAAAATTAAGCTGTCACTCAAAATTCATATGAGAACTCTAACTTCATATGAGAAACCTTCCTGACTGAGCTATTTGAGCTGCCAAAGTCCTTGGCATACACTAGTTTATCCGGTACATTTTAAGAACAGGTCCTTTCCCTGCAGGAGAGCACCTCTAGCTGTTCATCAACTTTCCTCTAGTATTGCTTTCCAGTGTGACAGCTGGCACATCAGGAAACAGGACTTGACAGGGTTCACAGCCCAAATCTCATAACAGCGTGAAAGCCCAGATTTCCTGCAATAAGTGGATGGTCACTCTTTTCATATACTGCAGTGAAAAAGGACAAAGTTTTAAAAGAGCTATTGGACCATTGGGAGATGAAATCAAGGCCTAAAATGTTGTTTTGAAAAGTAGATTTTTCAAACAGATACAGATACATTAAGACTGCTAATGAAGAAAGATTGTTTATCTATCTATTTATTTATTTATTTATTTATTTGCTATATGAACTGCCTCAAATAGCATATGATTTCTGTTTATCCTAGAAGGAATACAAACGTTGATTTTTTTATCATAGTTTTTAATGCAAGTTCTGTCTTCCAAAATGCATCTTTGCATTTGTGGCACTGATTTTATCAATATTTTTTCCTTATAATCCCTATGTTTTTCCCTCTGCTTAACAGTGGGATTAATAGAGGGATTACAAACTGACCAATTTACTTGCCCCTAAGTACTAATTTATGTTCATCATTGCTGAACTATGTGTTATTTATTAACCTACACAGCTGATGTTTTTTGAGGACACCATGGTGGTAGTTTTTTCTTTTTAATTAGTGTTATTTTTAAACATTGTGTTTAAAAATATTTATTTCATAAATCAATCTCAGACAAAAATGTAATCTTTCCTGAAAACTAAACCTTTATTTCCATTAGTGTTCTGTCTATAGAACCAGACATTAATTTCAATGAACATTTTGCATAGAACATCAAGGGGAGACCAAGGAAATCTTATGTAAAATTCAGAGCAGAGGTCAGAGGTTCAACTGAAATCAATTAACATAGCTCCATTGACTTCAGCTGAGTGCACTGATTTTTAACAGCAAAAAATCTGAGCTGTGATGCATTGTATGGGTGAAAATAGTTTCTTATACTGTGGTCCGGATCCATCCTACCTTGCTTCAGCTGCTTCTGCATTGGGAACACACTTACATCACCTATATTCTGCTAATAGAAAAGTAGTTGCTCTAGTAATATAAAAAAGAGATGGACTGACAAAGATTTTAAATGTAGTTATTTTGTCTCTGGACATATCAACTTAGGGTGACTGGGTAGTCCATTTACATGCCTCAGATCTGTGCACTAAATAAAATGTGATGAATCTGATCTTTCTCTTGGTCTCCCTGAGGACAAGTGGGATACAGCTTCAGATTCAGACACTTCGATGTAGGTGTCTAAAGAAAAGGATGCTAATGAATGCTCTTTCACAGTGAGGCTGGTCAGCCAATGAGAATGACTCTTAAGCTTATGCAAGACAGACAGGGCAAGTTATTTTTCTCACTACACAGAGAAGATTGGTTTCAGCTTGACAAGAGCTGTCTGGAATTCCCATATCCTCCATAGAAAACAAAAAATGAAAATCTAATTACAAATTAAAAAAAAAAAAGTATTTTTTGCTTGCAAAAGTTCTGTTGTGATACTTCAGAAAAAAAAAAAAGAAAAAAAAAAAGAAAAAAGCACACACATACATATTTATATATGTATATCTTACTGGTTTTGACTGGAAGTTCAGGTTCCCTGGCTGAGCTACATCTCCTAATGAGTACCATGGTATCCAGCCTCAATAAAAGGATGTGACACTATCAGATCCTGAAGGAAGAACCCCTCGGAGCTGTGGAATTACCTTACTCCTTTTAGAATGCACTAAACTCAGCATTGCAGCAAAAAAAAAAAAAATCCAAGTAAAATATTATGATTGTCTCAGATAGGTTTTGGAGGAATATCTGATCAAAATCAAATGGACATCCCAAAATACCACATAGAGAAAGAGCACTTTTCACCACCAATAAAATATTTAATCCAAAATTTAGACAATAATTTAGACAGACTATTTTGATCACCTTCTGGATATAATCTATTAAAAATGCACCATAATTAAGATGTATATTTTTGGTAGACAAATATCAGTGATTTAAAAAAAAAAAAAAAAAACTTGGTTCTTTTCACATTTTCTGTGTTCACCTCAGAAATCAGCTCTCTGAAATAACATTATTTCTGCCTTAAAACAGCATCAGAGCTGAAACACGTTAGGGTGAATTTTGGTCCTGTGACCACCTCTTTGCAGTTCCAGAAAAAACACCCTATTTTTTTTGTTGTTGTTGGTGGTGGTGGTAGGTTTTCTGTTTCTTTCTGTGTTTGTTAGTTTGTTTGTTTTCTTGTCTGTCTCAGTGAATTTCTGAGGTATACGGGTTTGGTCTGGTTCAGGAGCAGTAATGAAACGATAAAAGTGGAGGATGAGAATGATGAGCATCACTGTGATATAAGCTTCTTCCCTCCCTTTATATCAAGGTTTTCAAGACAAAGAGTTTTTAAAAGTTTTTGTTTGTTTGTATTTTACAAAGAAAAGACCACTCAACAACAGAACCAATCTAGCAATATTTTTTTGTGTTAAAAAGATATGTGGATTCTTCTCCTCTGTAGTAAATCAACAAAGCTCCAAACAAAAATCTGACCTGATGTTTAAATCTAGTGACAATCTGTGAAAATACTGGAAGGCAAGAACAGCTGAGCTGGGAAACCACTGGAAGACCTTTCAATTGGTTTCCTCACCTTTGTGATAGGAAAGGTAATGCCTACTACACTCTCCAGCATGCAGTGTTTTAGAGACAGATTAATCAGAACTTTGGTTGGGAAACTTCAAACTTTTGCATTAAAGCAAGCTGTCAAATAATATCCATGAAACTGTTTAGCTTCTGGAAGTTAAATATTACTTAGGAAAAAACAATGGAAAAAGATCAGAGGTTTAAAGACTAGAATGCTAAATTTCCTGAAGAACTTGTGCCAAATATATAACGAAATAATCACACCAAATAATCATTACCTTGCCAATCTGCATTTTGTTAAGTAGCCAAATAATGAAAATTTGATAAGACTTTTTTTTTTTTTTAACAACAAAAAAAAATAATTTAAATTCCAGACGGCAAAATTGGGGAAAATGGGCAATGAGATGTTAGAAAAGGGGTGAGACCAGCCAAAGCCTTGCTTGCTTTTCCAAGGCTGGGTTAGGTTAAAAAAAAGTGTGTCTCAAATCCTTGTAGTTACAGAAGTACACCACCAGAATTAATATTTCTCAGATCTGGCAGGCCAGTGAACAGATTTTCAGTGTATATATAACAGCCAGACATTTTATTAGATTTTCTCCAAATTTTTCAGTTTTCAGGAATCATAAACTGAGATTTGTTTTTTAGGTGCTTGTGAAAATAAAATCTTGACCCTAAGCATTTCTGAGGAGGGCAGTTAAGAGAATTCCAAATATAACTAAGGTCAAAGTTTTCGGTTGTAAATATCCCCCTCAGCCCTACCAAAGGATGTAAATCAGAGGAGAATTAGGTCCTTTAATTCATGATGCTGAAGAAAAAGATTGCTTGCAGGAAGGTGAACTAACTGGCACACTTAAAGACGGGGGAATCATTAGCTGTCTGAACAGAGTCTGTTGTGAGCTGTTCCAGACAGCACTTATTCCACGGCATTTCCATATGGCTACAGGGAAACCAGAATTGCATGACAGTAAGACACTTGACCTAAAACACATGGCAAACTTAGGGGACTGCAAATGCAGTTCATCATGGACAAATAAACGTGTTTTCATGGAGCAAAGCAAGAGAACAGTAAGACAGAACTACCGGTGCAAGATAGGAAGGGAGATGAAGACAGTTCTTTTACTTGCTGCGCATCATGTTTAGGGAAATGAGACAAAACTTTATAACTCATGTTGCATGCCATCACAGAAAAGCCTTTATGCAAGACTCCAAGCAAGACCAAAAGATCTAGGCCATGGGATTTGGAGAAAAACATCTACCTCTGGCAAGCAGCAAGCAGTCAGGTGAAGGCTGGGTATCCAGCAATCTACACACCCACTCTTATTTCATCCATGAGCACAGGTTATAGTACGACATAAGTACATAAATTCAGATCATCTGAACAGAACTCTTTTCTTGCTAGACATGAAGATTCAGGCTGGTAAATATACAATAGTTCCATTCCTTTTTTTTGACAGCTCTGAGAGTCCAGCAATAAATTCTAGACTGATTTTTATTTGATCTTCTCATTGTCTCACAATAAATTTGTGCCAGCATTGACTCTCAAAGTACGGATTTTATGCTTCCCGTTCACATCAAGAGACATTAAATTCCACATATATCACACATTTATAGCAGATGTTCCTAAACAGACAAACCAGGTGCTAAACATATTTTATTCTGATGGGTAATTTTTGAAATTATTGCAATCAATGAGCTAATAATACTGGTGGTAATGATGAAGTCAAGTTATTATTAGCCATTACATTTAATCATTGACAGCAAGTTAATTGGACCTAATTGGAGAAATCATCATAAATAACATGGAGCAGATGGTGGACGTTTGTTTTTCCATTCCCAAATCTATGTAACAGAGTTATAGATAAAGTTTGGATGAAACAATGTAAAAGGGCAGACAGCATGTATATTGTCCTATAAAGCTATAATTCACATTGGCAGTGTTGCAAGTCTAACACGTACAGACAGCTTTGATGGGATTGGGTAGATAAACATAACTTCTTAGCCACTAACTATGACTCTGAGCTTTTTTTATATGCTGGTCACAATCATATTCTCTCAGTTGTAGCAATGAGATTCAAGGGTGATAGAAGTAACAGGGTACAAATTAAAAAGGAAGCAGGAAAGGCAAACTGAGCTGCTGAAACAGATGTGTTTAAAAAACAGACTTTTGCATCTGACCTTATCACCAGAGACTTCCTTTGGGGATAAATAGGTGCTTCCTGGGTGTGACTGATCTTATCCTAACACAGACTTCTCAGAGACGCTAGAATAGCAAGCCATACTGTCTGTTTCTCCCCACTAAGTATAGATGGTATCAGATGGGATGCCAACACGTCTGAGATGATTCCACCCACCTTGTATACAAATTGAGTCAAAGGATAGGGAACAGAGCAACAAATTGTGCTTCTTTTATGGCAGCATGTCCACGCATGGCAAGAAGTGGTGACTGAAGAACCAGGACCAATACCTTTGCTAGCTTTGACTACCTGGTGCAAGTTGTGATTTCAGCACAGGTGAGCACTTTCACTACTAAATCACAGCCTTTCAACACACTGAAACTCAGCCCAGTTTAGTAGCAGAAATGGTGCTTTGTATGCACATAGGGCCTGCATTGCACTAATTAGCACTCTTCCAGAGGATTCCTGGACACAGATTCAGAGGGAGTGCAAACCCTTCCCAATAAACAGCTGGAGGCAGCCAGCCAGTTCTGGAGGGTGAGAAAGTTTACAAGTGTGGAAGCAGCCAGACCATCACAGTAGTTTTGGGCCAGAGGACAGGACCTGGTGCAGTTCCCTTTGCTAGCTCAGATCTAACTGATCTGTCTGTCCATAAACTCACTGTCCATAAACATGTGTGCATGGCTTGTTTGTTTGTTTTTTCCTTGACCCTAGGGGGCAGAGGGAGAAAAAAAAAAAAAAGAGAGAGAGAAAAAACAGACAGGAAAATATGACATCTTGTGACACACATTCCCTTACTAAGTCATACCAAGAATGCATCATTTTGTTCCTGCTTATTTATATAGTGTATGTCAGGTTTTCTTCCTATCTAATAACTATTTGACTGTTGTCTGATTGAAACAGAAAACATCTTATCTGCTTATTTATACTGCATCTAAACTTCAACGAGATGTGAAATAGAAAATGCAGAGTTGCACTGTGGGATGACAGCATTATAAATCTAGAATCATTATTCTACTTTATACATCAGTGGTTTTACTCATTTCTACCTATCCCAACCTGCTAGAAGAGCACTTGACAGCAGTATAACGATAATCTCTCAGATAAGCTTTGTGATCAGTGCACACATCACCCTTCCACTGAAGTCAATATTTTATGCAGAGCCTATTGCCTGGCTTTCCTCTTGTACTTCCAATGTGCAACCTGTAATCTACTACTCCAACGATGACTTCCTTCCTTTAAAACCATACACAAACAAATGTATTAGACCTAGTAAATCACAGAGGTTCTGCCCTGATCACAGCAGAAAGATTTTGTTTCTGGGCAGGAGTGTAGGCAGGGAACAGTGGTGAACATGACATTAACCCTAAGTTTTCCTTTGGTTTCCTATGTTGCTAAACCTTGCAGCATGTGGTTTTGAAAAAAAAAAAAACACTTCCTACAGTCGGAGTTTACTCCTAATTCTTTATAGTCAGGGGGTTCATATAATGGCTTAATATCCAATAACTAAACCACAGTTAAGAAGTGAGGTATTTTGAGGCCTATTGAACACTGCAGATTTTATTTTTTATTTTTTCACCAACTCTGTCCAAGGCTATTTGATAAATTAAACCAAAAGTTTAAAATACCATTAAAATGTTATTCCAACCACCCACCAAAAAAAAAAAAAAAAAAAAAAAAAAACTATTTTAAAATTTGGTTTAGTTGATATACAATAAAAAAGATGTTAAAAGCATTTTAAATCTTTCCATTTTCCTATAAATGTTTGTTTTTAAGGAAACTCTTCCTTTGATAATTTTTTCCTAATATTGCTTCTTTCTATTTCTCCATTGTAAGATCTATTCAATGTTTTGCAGTAACTCCTCATATCCATGTACAATCTACATTGTAGTTTACTCATTCGTCTTCACATATATAGTCACATTTCAAAAGACAGTTTCCATACAGAAAATAGTTTTGAAAGAAGTCTGTATTTTAAACACAATTTAAATGTGTACATGCTTATTTCTTTCCAATGCAAATTTAGATTAAGTGTTGTCAATTATTTTATTACTGTATTAGTTTTGGTACCACCCCATAAAAATACAGTGCATTTGAAATTGAATGGAGAGTGGAGTGTCACTGCCATCATATATCTTCTCTCTGGTTGTTTCCCACATATTTCTTGTTGTTGTTGTTTGAGTGCAATATATTTTAAAATGGAATACTAACAGGAAAATACTGATCTTTAATTTTAATCATCTAAAAGTTATGTATTCTGTGTAAACTAAGAATCTAAGGTCCCACAGAAGTTAATGGATAAAAAAAAAAAAAAAAAAAAAAGACTTTTGGAAGGCTTAACCTGTTTCTTCTAGATTCTGCAAAACTTTATAGAAATTTTGTTGGGAATTCAGTACATAGACTCACATTCTTGCTTGATAAAATTATTTTATTTCTGTCTTCTATTACAAAAATCCAGGGTGGGTGAGATCACATTCCCCCTAGTAACGTTTTTTTTCAACAGCCATTGCAGAAGGAATCTTGATGAATAGTTGAGTAGATAAGTAAAACTGTGTGATTCACTCAGTTTTAGGTTCTGCAAGCTGAGTTTTGACTTTGTAACTCTTTCCCATCACAGAAAGCTAAAGAAGAGACTGAAACCATCAGCTCTTGATATATTTCATCTTAGAGTCAAAATATTCATCCATCTGGGAAGCTGGTAGAGTCAGATGATGGGATCCAACTTGCTGATATGGAAGTTAAATATACATTGTTTTCAGTAAAATAGGAACTTACTGAAACATCTGATATTTACTGAATTACTCATCAAAGTGGTTTTGAGATATTAGTATTTGGAAGACAGTTTTCTTGATAGAACAAAAACGAGAGAACCTGAGCTCTGAGGTTAAAAGCACTCTCTTACATACTATATGTAATATTAAATAACCTTACTGGCCAAAAATTCATTAGATAGCAGTAGGTTCACCTGACTATTATGAAATGTGGTTACCTAGGACAGAATACAAGAATAAGGCTGGCTGGCATTCAGGGATAATTTCACCTGTGCTCTCTCAAAGACTCCAGCTTTTGGATCTTAGTCATCCAGTACAACCATAAAGCTGGATACACATTTAGAAGTTAAATGCAAATACAATGGGCTGCACACTGCTTTAGGACACAATTGAGAACCTGAAGATAGCCAGGATGAACCTGAGCTCCTTCCTTTTCATATGGATGGGTTGTCCCCAAGTGGTAATGCTTCTTCACTGAGAAGACACAAATACAAAGAGAGCTGCTGATGTCTAAAGCCTTGATAAATAAATTGTCATAATCATGCTCCCTGAGCTGGATTTTGAGTGGACAATAGAAGCACTCTATGAACAAAAATGATCTGAATCAAACACAACAAGAAACACTGTCAACTAAGTCAAGTGAAGGTCAGTTACAAAACATGAGGAGCCTCTTGCACAGAAAGAAAGCCAAGTAGCTGTCATGCAGCAACAAGCTTTGATCAGGACCTATTTACAGTGATTAGCTAGTCTGGGAGGAAAAAAAAGTTTTGTATTTAATTGTCAGTCATCCCAGACTTCTGAATTATTTGCTTTCATTTCTTCCGAAGTGGGAAGACTTGTGTTAAACTTGACAACCATTAGCTCAGGTGGAACTTTCAATAGTATCTCAGCTACACTTGCATACACTTTTCCTTAAGCCTCTTAAAGAGGAATGTGAAACAGAAAGCTTTAATCACCTGCCAACTTATTATCTTAAAAAAAAAAAAAAAGAATGTGTTAATAGGCCACTGTTAAAAGTACTATTATTAGTCAATATTAAGGAAAGAAATCCAGAGACTGAAGAGGCTTTGGAAGCAAAAGCAGCTGGGAGTGTAGCAACTCCTACACTAAGAGTAATCAGATCCTGAAAAGGTCTATTAAATCATCCAATCAATGCCTCTGTTAATATAAAATTGTTCCCAACAGTACAGTTTCTAGTGCTCTGTTCAGACTAGATTTAAATATCATGAGAAACGAGGTTTCTGACATTTCCCCTTATTCCTGTGGAGCACTCTGCCAGGAATATTTTTCCCTAATATTCTGCCTATATTTGCCTTTTCCCACTGTTCAATATATGTTAACGTTCCTATAGTAATATCTTTCCTCTTTTTATTGACAATTATTTTTATAAGATTTTCATAAGTTTTAATTGACCAACCTGCTTTTTAGTTTTAAATTTAACGCTCTAAGAAGAAAAAAATTAAAAACAGCAAGAGTTAACTACTTATGAATTTTGCTTTATTGGATCAAAAACTCAGTGGAAATTCTAATATGTCACAGCTAGTTCAGAATGCTTTGAAACCATTTAATCTTCAAAGTGCTTGGGATGTTTTGTTTGTGAGCTGGACATGCATTTTGCACGTGAAAAAAGTTTTATATTCTAGTGAAATCAGCTGGGTCCCTTTCTATACTGACTTCTTTCCTTGGCTCTGTTTTTCTCTATTAATTCTGATGAAATGCATTCCTACAGAATGTAAGATTTCTTGCTGCTTATTACAATTTTTGCATCAAGATGTAATCTATACTTAGGTGAGTGTTCCTAAGAGAACTTTCATTTACACACCTTTGTTTGATGAGTCTTTTAGAAAGCTACCTTGGCCATTTCTTGTTCACTTTTGTTCTTTTGCCCCTGCAGGAAATCTTATGTATACCATTGTCATGGACTTCATCTCTATCTTCCTGCAAGTCCTGTTCTGGAGAAAGATGCTGGTAGGTAGAGCTTTTCACCTATGAATCTGATGATCCTAAGAACTCTGTCATACAGATAAAATTGCATTTCTTTTTCTTTTTATTTTTTTAAAGAGGGAGCATAGGTTAAAACTTAGAACCCTAATATAAATTTGGTCATTCAAAGGTGCTGAGTACATAAACACTCTTGCTATTCACAGTCCCAGTGTCTGCCTATTCTAGGGCTGAAGGCAGGCCATGTAGCCTTTATACTCTGCACTTCAGACCATGCAAGTCCAAGGAGTGACACCACTTAAGCCAGGTCAAAGTCTTAAAAAAATAATTCTTACAAGCCCAGCATCCATATCAGATAAGCATAGACTTGTATTACCATTTTGGTATTCCTCAGTAGCAGTGAAAAAAAAAAGTCAACAACATCAAGTGACTCAAATATAACGCGTGGTTATTTTTCAACAATGAAGATAATTAAATATTAGATGTGGATAGCAAAATATTGGGACAGCTTACTTAAAGATATGACAGGCTCTTTAAACCTTAATCAAATTTGGGACAGTTTCTCAAAGTACAGATTAGTGCTTAAATAAACAATATTGGCCTGAAGCAAAGACTACTGTCTTTGGACTACTGGTGATTACATGCTTTAGTTTATGTTATATTCTGTAGTGATAATGGTCGTGTTTCAAAATCTGTGTATTAATTTCATCATAATGTAGGCACATATTTTGTCCTCAAATTGTACTGAATCATCCAACAAAAAAGAGAAAAAGAGACAAAAAACACATTTTTACTTTTGAAATCAGTCTATGATTATCAATACATGATTATTAGTGTTTGATAAGCCTGGCAACTTTATCCACATATTCTTTAATTTTACCTTGATTTTTCTATTGGAAATGTTTGACTACTTAATCTATTTCCACTTAGTTAGCTCATGGCAGTTGTACAGCTTGCTCTAATGAGCAGACTTCTTGGCCTCGTAGCAGATCACCATTTCAAATCATCTGCCAGGTGCAGGACACAGGAAAGCTGGGTTCAAAGCTCCATAAGTCTTAGGATACAACTGTATAATATTTCAGCAAATATCAACATTAACACTTTCTAGATGCTCAGCAATGGGAAAAAATAATCCTCTGATTTAGTATTATATGTTGCTATGTAACAAAATAATTATTTCTTTATATGTCAGCATGAGAAAATGTACATTGTATTTCAGAAAAACTAATTTTGATTACCACATACAGAATGAATTTAACAGAACTATAGGGCTTCCACAGTGCCCAGGATCATTTTACAGATATTTGAGACAGCCTATTGATTCCTGGCAGACAATAAGTTTAGAACCAGCATGTTTTTAGTCTAAAAGGTGAGGCAGTATCAGGTTAATATTGTATATTTATTAGAAAAGACTGACTTCCTGATACAGCCTTAAATTATTAGTAATGAAATAATGGCATTTACACAGTTTATTAACTAGTAAAAAGAGTTTTGGAAAAGAAATTAAATGGAGAGTCAGGAAACCCAAGTTCTTTTCTTGCCTCTGGTGCAGATTCTGTATGCAGCTTTGACTGATTTTGTATATGTTCATACACCTAAACACCTATTCAGATTGCCTAATTTAGGTGCTGTACAGTATTAAAATGGAAGGGCATTTTTTTTTTTTTTTCTGTATTTAAAACCTTTTTTCAGAGGAACTTGCCTTAAACACCTGAAAAAAAGGAATATAGGTGTCTAATTTTCTTGGCACGAGGGCCAAGCATCTTCTGTTTGGTGTGTGTCCTACTTACATTGAGTACCTAGGATATGTCCTGTAAAGTCAACTTATGGTAGCTCTGGACTTACAGCATCACAGGAGAAAAATTCAAACTACTAACACTTCATTACCACTTATTTCTAAGTATGTTTTGAATCAAACATTGCCTCCATTTTACCCCACCCTACATTCTTAGACACCAAAATGAAATCTCTACTTTGTAGTAAAATGTACCCTATTAAGGGAATAGGTGCAGAATGGTTAGCTGGCAGTGGGAAGAGAAAAAATCACATGAAAAAGTATATTGAAACCAAAGGTAAAAGTATCCATTTTCAGTAGCACATGATAGAATAGGAGTAAACCAGCGTAGTTGTTTTAAATGATGCATATGTTGGATAGAAGTCTGAAGGTAGATTTCTAGAACCAAATTATCAGAGATCTCCAAATACATCTCAGAAAAAGAAGCTCCAACTGTGGGCATTACCCAGAGTAGATATACTCTACAGCCCATAGTTATTTTCTATTCCCTTTCTACTAACATAACTTTTACTAAACTGTATCTACTATACATCTATAAGATGTATATCAGTTTAATTCACAAATATACAAAATTCCCATGAATTCTGAATGGAGACAGATGACATAGTAACTTACCTTTTTTTTTTATGTCTTTTTCCGTGGTTTTAAGTAATAACAAGTAAACGTTATTACTAGAGTTAAGTAGACAAGTAATAACAAGTAAATCTTATTACTACAGTTAAGTCTACTGTTATTCCATTTACATAAGTGCCTAAAATTTTAAGGCTTGTCGGATCACTTTTTTGGCTTTGGTCACAGCAATTAAGAAATTGACTTGTCATCAACATGTGAACAATCATGGAAATCTGCAAAACTACTCAGCCACATGGGTGATGATAGGCAATGATCTTCAGCTGTATAAAACAGGCATCTTGTCCAAGCTAGTTACCCACGCTCACTTTGTAGCCAGTGTGGAAACAGAGATGTCACCAGAAGAGGACTAATCCTGTCCTAAGATAACTGAGTTGATTTTCTCTTTGGAAATATTTATGTTTCTACTGACTACAGAGAAATACTAACCAGGACTGAGTGTAGATTCCTTACAGCTGAAATTAGGTCAGATGAATCCCACCTGGTGGCTGGATTTGTTTTCTGAGTCTATTGCACTTAGGGACATAATTATCTTAGTTATAAAAAAAAAAAAAAAAAAAAAAACTCTCATTAAAGACTATAAGATGAACATAAACAATGGATTGAACAGTGCAACACCCAGAGTAAGCCCTGGCTCTAGGCAACAATGTGATTGGAAAAATAAATAATTAATTTAAAAAATCCTTCTATGTCATCTTTTGCTAGAAGGGATCCATGTAATTCGCATTTCCTCTTAACTGAACATTCAACTGCAGCTTGTTAATGTCAATGACCATAGCAACAAGTGGACTATTTTTATATGACAGAAGTACCCGCTAACTCTCTTGGCTATTGTTTCAAGTTTTAAGTAAAGATTACTTTTTTGTTAAAATGGCAGTTAAGGTACCATTTAGCAGCCAGATTGCCTCTATTTTACCTCATCATCTGACATCACCACAGTGATTCTCAAATCAGCAGAGCTAGGTTGAATATCTGGCTTATGTATGGTGGTTGGACTATAGCAGAACAAGTCATCTTGTTTCAGAATGTGCTTTGCAGACTGCACATTTCCCACAGCCTCTCCACCTCTCCATTCAGCCGAGAAGATAACACAGCCACAATTGTAATGTGACAAAAGTTATACATATCTATAAATCTTGTGAATTTTTCTTCATCAAACTAAGGGCCTTGGACTGTGATAATTTCATCTGGATTTCATCATTTTGCCAATATATTTTTCAGCTGATTTATGGAACTTACATTAAGAAATGTGTGATCTCTAAATATCTGGAAAAGAAGCCACGCACACCCATGTACCTTCTCCTTTAACTCACATATGTCAGTCACTGTGCTTCTGAGGGTGTGAGGGATTATAAATGGTTTCTTATGCTGGCTTTCTTAACAAAACTCACACTGGCTAAAATCAGAGAACAAATAATATGTCTGTGTTTCCTAGCCCCTGGATGCAAAATCATGTTGTTTCACAACAGTTAGCAAAGTCCAAATACCCCATCTTGCTCATTGGAAAAGGATAAGCATGATATTTCTGTTGGGAAAAAAAAAAATAATGCACTTGTTACACCAAGAAACTTTTTTCTATTTGGTTCTATAAAGCTTTATCTTTTTTTTTTTTTTTTTAAAAAAAAAAAGTTTAGATTCTTCTAGGTATGTTTTCATACACATTGAAAGGGAACTTTTCACATACTCATGACTTTCTGTGGTCTTTCCCAGTGGGCAGCTTCATAATTATGAGCATTCTTAGGAGCAGTCTCTGCGTTTAACAGAGTTCTCTGGAAGCTGTGAACCAACAGGTACTTGCAATGTAATGTACTGGCCACATTCAGAATACAGTAGTATGCACAGTGACCAGGGCTTCACCAGACATGGAAACCGTCTTTGTCATGTGTCTCGCCATGAAATTCCATTCTTCTCCGACATACCTAAGCATGCTTCACTTTAAGTGATAAATTTAAATTCATCTAAGCTGTATCTTTTTCATATATGCAGACTAAAGCATTTCCACTTCTAGCTTTAGTGTTAGATGTGTAGATGATTTTAGTTGATCATCACCATTAACGGTCTTTTCACTGGCATCAGAACTTGCAGAACCTCACAGTCATCATAAATTTATCCTCCAGAAAGTTGTGATAGGATTGACTCATTCTGTTTTTTAAGAATCATAGAATCAGAATGGTTTGGGTTGGAAGAGGGACCTTAAAGATCATCTCATTCCACCACCTGCCCCCTCCCCCCCACCGCAATGGGCAGGGACACCTTCTGCTAGACCTGGTTGCTCAAAGTCCCATCCAACATGGACTTGAACACCAAGGATCCTCCAGGGATGAGGCATCTGTGGAAGTGCTTTGCTAGAGTTCTACTCAACATTCATTTTGCAGGTTTCTATACTTTCTATAAGGTGTACTTTCATTTAGGTGTTGAGGAAACCAGATCTTTTCGTATGCTGGGATCTTTCTGAGAGTTTGTATATTACTTTTGAATCAAGGCACATTAGCATTACATATTCGTGATGTGTCCCAAGAGATCTACCACATCCAACACAGAAGGCATCTTTCTCTGCCACTGCTGTTTGGACTTCCTAACTGAGAATTGACTGTTAACCAATTTCTATGAGCGTGTTTTATTGTTTAGTGCTGTTATTTGTAAATCTATTCAGTTCTGTATAAGACAGAAATGCAAAGGCAGTCTAGTCCCAGGAGAACTTATGATCTAGGAGATGAGGAGGTGGATAGGGAAAGAGAGTACTCATAAACACTGTGCACTACGTACCTAATACAAACAGCTACCTCTGCTCACTTTCTTCTCTTCACTAAGATCTTCAAGAGTCAGGCACCAACACTATATGCCTGAACTGGAGTTCACTCCTGTGATGGAAAAAATGTAGTGGAAGATGCAGAGGAAAACCACCATTATATATTTTTTTCTTAGTCTGATATTTTTTTCTTTTTTCTTTTTTTATTTTAAGTTCTTACTTTATGAGCCTTGAGTATGAATTTAAATGAAGAGAGAAATGAAGGCTCACACTAAGATATCATTCACATGCCTTCCTATTCTGCTCTGCTTTAGTATCATTTTTGCAATTATTTTTATGTCATGATAATAGCAATTTTGTGGCACAGCATTATTTTCAGTGTGATATTTAATGATATCTTGGACTTGCCTGAGTGCAGAAATGTATTTTATATGAAATGTGTGGCATTTTTGAGAGGAAAATAGCTGGTCACTGAAAAGCTTCGGAAGATTGTCATCTTGGCTAGATGAGATGTATTCCACCACTGGAATTACCATATTTAGTTGTATCAGTGGAGTGTATTTTTCCTCATTTATAAATACGTATTCACAAAAAGGAATTTTTAGTATCTCCCTTGTATGATCATTTGGTCTACCTTTCCGCCAGCATTTTGCCAACTGGGCATATGATCTGGACTTGGAATTTGTAATGAATCCATGCCAAATAATTTCATTACCTCAATTAATAGAAAAGAACTCAAACATCAATATTTTTTTCTGGCATCTCAGTGATAAAAATCACAACACTACTTAGTATATTGGAATATTGGTAGTAGAGAAAAGTAGAATAATAAACAAAATAACCTTATTTCAAGATCATTTCAGGCTAATTCACAGAATTTTCAGATGGAAAAGAGGACAGCAGTATGAGAATTAAAAATCAGAATGACATAGAAAAGAGGACTGGAGATAACTACACCTGCATAAGAAGCAGGTGAGATCATTCCATGAAACTATCATATAAAAGGTTTTACGAACAGAAACATACTTTCTGTTTTTGTCTGTTTCCCACACAATCAAATTGTTCATCTTCATTGAAAATTTTGGAGGTCAAAAGCATGGATTTGCTGATAATGGAGTTAGACACATTTCTGGCTGTTCCATCTGAATATGAGGGGGCATTTCTTTATTGTGAGTGTGACAGAGCACTGGAACAGGTTGCCCAGAGAGGTTGTGGAGTCTCCTTCTCTGGAGATATTCAAAACCCACCTGGATGCCATCCTGTGCAACGTGCTCTAGGTGATCCTGCTCGGCAGGGGGGTTGGACTAGATGATCTTCAGAGGTCCTTTCCAACCTCGGCCATTCTGTGATTCTATAACAGCAACAACAGAACAACAGCAAAACAGAAACAAACAAAACAAAATAACCAAGAAACTTTAAAGATCCTTCAGTCCCAGGGACAGCCTCAAAACATCTTGAAGGCAGTCGTCCAGTCATCCTGGCAATGTGAAAGTAGTTGCAGTCTTATTAAGCCCAGCATTGCCTGAGGTCAGTCCTCTTCCTTTCAACAACGCTGTCATGATCTGTAGCTATGGGGAACATCACTGTTTAATATCATGAATGACAAGAGTGGTCCAGCACAACAGACAATGAAAGGCAATGAATACTGCTTTTTCCCACCTGAAGCTCCCTGAGAATCTAAAGAAAATATGTCTTCACCACTGAGACCTTTGTTGTGCTAGGATAGGACTTGTTCCTAAACTGTAATTGTAGGCTGGAGCTGGCAGAGGGATGGGTTTGGCTGGCACATAAGAAGTACAGTGTACAGTACTAATTCCATGCTATAAAGGAATTAGTACCATATGTATAACATCCATATTCTCACAAAACATGCAAAAAAAGGCAGTCAAAACCTCAGATTTAATTCTTCCTCAGCAGTAATGTAGCTGCTGTTATTAGTTCCTTTTTAAAAGCCATTGAAATGTTTGTGGAACGAATTTGTGTGGTAACAAACTATGGTTTTCTTTATTTCATATGAGGTCACCACTTAGCTTTACTATAGGTCTGAAGTGTTTCACCCAGGTTTGAACCTTAGCCTACCACAATTACAGTGTTAGAGTTCATCTGACTTCTCCCAAAAGTCTTGATGCTTTTTTTTATTTTTTTCCTGATGAAATTGTGGAAATGTCATTGCATTGCTACTGCTGTTCATGTAGTCAGTTGTGTGGCACTAAAAAGCTCACATCGCACATTCAAGCAAAGGACAACCATGAAAATTAACCTTGTGTTGGTTAGCTCAAAAAAAAAAAAAAAAAGAGGTTTAAATGGTTGGTATTGGCATGTCCCAAGGGAACTGTGAAATGGATTTGGAGCCAGCCTTCTTCATCAGCTAATCTATGTGTGAGAGCTAAATAAAAGAACCTGCAGGGAAGGTGAAAAAAGGAGAGCAGGTAATTAAATATTTTTTTTTAAAAAAAGAGAGGAAATAAAAATTTGATTTGTACCTTTTTGATGTTTTTTTGGCTGAAACAGAATTCGTGGAAAAGGTAATCAAGTTGACAAATATATCATGAGGCAGAGGTTAAAAAAACAACCTCTGGTGAAAACTACATAGACTAACTTAGCATAATAAAATGTTGCATGAAGCAGAAAATTCCCTGACAGTTTGGTACACGGGGTATTCCCTCTCTTTCAGTTAGAGGGCATTTATTACCCACTAACTGTGTCTTGATACTCAAGCAAGACAGATGATGTGGTGACTGATACTTAAGATTGTGAACCGATGTTCATTATGTTCATTCTTTTATAGAGAACAAGAGAAGGCAATAGAAAGCTTTTTTTTTTTTTTCTTTCTCCTTCCTTTTTTTCTCCCCGTAACAGTTTGCTTCTTTTATTACTCTCTGGGAATGGAATTGAGGAATAGTTCCTCAAGGGCTGGAGTGGATTTTAGGGATGGAGACACAAGAAAAACAAGAGACTCCAACACACTGTCTGCAATTTTGGTTTTAGCCCTGATATATCTTTAAAACCCTAAAAACACTGGTAGTAATGTTCTGGCCCTACTCTTTTCCAGTGTTTATACAGACTTTTAAAGAGCTTATCAGATGTTTGTCCATCTTCTCTCTCAGGTCTACCACACAAAAAGAACATCATATTCCTCTGAAATGAAAATATATGCGACTCTTTTAATGGAAACTCCTGAGTTACACCTGACTGGCTGAACAGTTAGGCACTCTAACAGAGCCCATAAGGACATCCATGGACTTCTCGTAAAGCAAAAGCTATAATTATATTGACAATTTTTTTTTGACAAAGCTGCATCTTTTCAGCTGATCAGCTGAAATATCTATTTTATGTTAAGCTCAATCACACTCAGCTTTCATAGGTTGTGCTGCACGTCTTAATTCATTTGTTCATATGCAGGCATCTAGTGTCCCTTGGCTAGATGCCTGCTCCCTAAATTATTTCATTTAATGTTTAGCAGCTCCATAAGGACATGGGCCTGCCACAGTCTGTGTCACATTTATTATCTTCCAACATATGTCTCAGATAAACCACATATTTCTAAAGACATTAGCTGTTGGTGTGGACAGCTGAATAAAACCCTATTTCCCATTGCTTGCGATGGGATCTTAGACACCCAGCACACATACAGACTCCTGCATTGTTAATACTTAGAGCCTGAAGCTGATTCCCTCAGAGGAACAAGAAAAAAATATGTATATTTTTCTAACTTTGATATATTTCAGAAAATATCTTGATTAGTCACTTTAATTCATTGTTCATAGAAATTGAGTTTGATACAACAAATTTATTGGGATAGGAAGACCACTTAGATCAAGTCCTCCTATTTATTTCTGTCACCTTTGGATCATTTTTTCATGCAAATCATAAATGACTAACAGAAAAGTTGTGTAGTCTGTGTAATCTGTTGTGTAGTCACATACCATATGTCTTCCCACTATTCTCAGTGCCTGTTCTAGGTTTTCGTTTCACATGGCAATTCAATGTCACCGAAAATACTGAACAAAGTATCACTGAAGTTACAGGTAAAGTTTCATCAGCCTTCTCCCCTACACAAACCACTTCAAAAATCTCAAACTCCCAAAGGTCAACACAAGCTCTACTTTTCTATGTCATTCACCCTTGGGTAGTGAGAAAATCACATGCTGTACACATAAAGTGGAAAAAGTATGATGATCTTGGAGCCTTGTTCTTTGAAATCACCCATAGGATTAATGGCATTGCTGATGCTTTCCTTTCCATGGTATCTATCTAAACACTTAAATCAGTATTGGTTCTGATAGCACATTCTACCAGGAAACATACCATCACACAAAATGGATCTTCGTTGCCACTCCTTCCTGAAGCCATGCAAGACCAAGCAGAGCAGTGCTGGTATTCTGTTTTGGGTGACACGGATATTTGGGAAGGCTACTCCGTTCACCCACACATATTCCATAGCTTGTCTTGTGGCAGGATTCCCAACAGTAATGTCTATGTTGCCAGCTGAAGGACCTGTTCCACAAGCTCATGCTCTACAGAGAATTTGCAGCTCAGTCTGAGAGGACTTCATGCCTGGGCAGGATAGTGCAGGCTGGCACCAGAGAAATTCCTCTGCTAAACACATTATATGGTGACTTCCCATAGCTCATGCAGAAGTACAAGGTTAAGAGAGGTATGAACTCAAGGAAAGAAAAGCAAACCAGTGATGACAGAAAAAGAGTAGGTAAATCAGATGTAGGGCTAGAGTCAGAGATCATCAAACGCTGTTGTCCTGTTTCAGACCCACAACTAGAATCGCATTTTTTTGTGTGAGGGAACCTCCATTTTCAATACAAGAAAGGGTGATGCTCTTTATTTAAAGCATTTTGATTTTCCCTAAGGAAGAAACACGTAAAAAAGATCTGTGCTCCCCTTCACTAATATCAAATATTTTATAACAGCATAAGTTTCTTGGAGCTGAAGATAAAAGAGAGAAATTCTCAAGGGAAAAACTCATTGTATTTTTTCTCTGTTGCCTGTTGTTCCACTACGAATAAATTGTACTACTACCAGATACAACTCAGTGCTAGAAGAAAAAATATTTTCACATATTGAACATCCTGTGGTTTGAGTACATCTAAGAGACAATTCTGTCTTCAAAAAGTGCTTCACTTCCAGGGTGCTGTAAACCTGAGACTGTTCCTCTGAGCAGTAACCATTTTGCTCCAGGGAGGTATGAAGCATTTACCCTGGTACCTTGTAATAGGAGATGCTACTAAAATAATTCCCCAGAAAAGACTCAGAGGTATTCCACCCTCCCAGATGCTCCCTCCTAGCTATGGTGTATATAAAAGGCAGCAAAGGGTCTATTCATCCCACAGAGCTTAACCATCACAGAATAAATGATCTGTGAAAAACAAGGTAGTCTCTAATCTTATGCCTTTGTGATTACACAAAATGAAGCACAGAGCAAACCTTTATGCCAGAAGATTTTCTTTCTCTCTGAGTTTATCTAATCCAACTGACCTTTGCAGGCAACAATTGCAAGCTAGATGATATTGATTGGTCTGTCAGCTTTTTCCCCTTTTCAGGCATCCCTGAGGTATTTTTCCACCTTAGAAAACAAAGAAAAAAAAAGTAGCTCTGGGGACAAATACTTTACCTGTATGGGAACCATGTGAAAAATCAAAAGCTGATTATTCAGTCCCCAACATCAAACACTTCTGAGAGTGACAAGACTGGCATGTCCACTTAGCAGTTTCAGCATCTCTGAGAACAGGTTGAAAGCCTGTTATGGCAGCTCCAGTGTTGCCACAACTGCAAGAGAATCAAATCAGCAGAAACCAAGGAAATGACAGATGGGTAAACCCAACTCCAACCAAAGCTGAGTCATATAAATTGGAAATGAAAAGGCTTGGGTTTACACCTTGTTTTTTTCCTTTTTGGCTGTTCTGTGGTATGAAAACTGTTGTGATTTGGATTATAAACTTTCATAAAGGGTTATGCCAAAAAGTAAAGACTGGTGTATTGCCCACTTTTTTTTTTCTAATTTTATTTTTTATTTTTACATAGAAATATGAAGTTATCTCCCAGTCCTCATGACACTTTGGAGAGCTATTTCTATAGCTGCTTTTGCTGTCAAACATCTTCATCTCCTCAGTGGCCACAAATAGGGTTTCACAGGGCCAACCTGTGAAAAACATCATGCATTTCAGAGGGTTTGCAATCTGAAAGTTGTCACTTATAGACCAAAACAAAGAAAGTAGAAACGTATGGACAGCCTGAGCCCACTGTTCCGTTATTTAAGATCTAAAGTGATAGACTACCCATGAAAAAACAGAATGTTTGGACACCTCTGCCAGCTAAGTACCCATCCAAGATGTTTCATAATTACACTTGTTTATGGAATCAGAATGGGGTGCTGAGTCAGGTGGGAAAATTAGAGATGGTGCTTAAGTCATGGTAAATATTACCCAGCAAGTGGACAAATGGAAGTAGTGCTGTTGTCAAGTGGAGTGTAGGGGTAAGAAGGAGGAGGAAATTGCAGAGAGAGATTAGATCCCATAAGTAGCCAGAAGGGTGAGCAGGGAGAGGAATGTGGTAGAAGAAAAATTGAAGGCTTTCTAAAAGTCAGGGGTAAAGGAAATAAACTGAACACCATAAAAACAGCTTATAGAGTCAAAGTCTCTGAGAGCGACACAGTCAGACAGTGTTAGCCTCCCCAAGCATGGATGGGTGCCACAAGACTGAAAGCAAAAGAAAACACTAACTTGGACTTCAGGGAAATGATGAGGTATCCTATCTGCTCCTTGGCTTTCAGGGGATGTTATTCAAAGGTAGGAGAGAGGAAACACCTGGGCACCTGGTTGACTTAAGCCTTGGAATGTCATTTGCACAGGAAAAAGTCACTAGAGAGGTAAACCACCAGAGTAATGAACGACAAGTAAACGAGAAGCTGAAATAAGAGAAGAGCAGTCTTGAAATGGTTGATAGGGATGCTTTCAAACACGACCAGTCACCTCATATATTCTCCACAAAACTTTCAGTTTCCCCCTTGAGTCCTGCCCATTCAGCCTTTGTTTGACACTCTTACCAATCTACGTTTCCTAACAGCTTTTCCAATTCCCATTCCCTTTCCTGACATCCTTGCCAAACCCAGGCAGTATCTTTCACTTGTTCCCTTCCCCACATCACATACCAGAACATAATTTTCACAGCCTGAGGGTGCCAGCTCTTGGCTGTGCATTAAAATGACGTTAAGCGTTATGTGGATCAACGGAAGCTAGAATATTTTTTGATGGGGTGAGGGTGGAGGGATGGGAGAGAAGGAAGAGATCTTTTAAGCGGGCCTTCGTTAGCAGAACATCTTATAAGAAACATATGATAATGTAATCATCACAGATATTTGACAAATGCTACTCGGTTCATTTTTCCCCCTCCTGATGACATATCCCAGGCTTTTACACTGAGCTTCCCAAAGATAGATTGTGCATACAGGAAGTATGTAGGGGAATGCAAAAGCAAAAAACAGAAACACTACATTTGGGATAGATTTTTTTTTTCCATGCTTCAGCAAGATCTGTAAATGAAGTTATTAAAATAGTTAACACAAGCCAAGTTCATCTGAAAGTAAGCAAATATTTTATCATGAGTAGTAACATTGTTTAGTTTTATCATTTAAGTCATCATCCACACAGTAGCTATGATTTGCCTCATTGGTGGTATTATTTATTCCTCATTTCTTTGTGAAAAAAAAAAAAAGGAAAACCTTGAATTCAGAAAAAAAAAAAAAGTGAAAATCAGATAAAAATATTGAGGATCACATCATGTTGCTTATGATTAATATAATATGAGTAACCACAGTATCACAGAGTATCACAGTAATAAGTGCTTTTAAAATGAATAGTCTAGAAACTTGTTAAATATCAGTACACTCTTCAAGAAAAAAATCTAGGAATAATACTGACTACAAATTACTATTATTATTTTAGCAGTGTCTTAAACAGAAAATATAGTCAGAAATGTCATTTCATTTTTCCGAATTTTTAAAATGTATATTTTGAAGGGAATAGGAAATTTTAAAGAATTTCCATTTTTCCTTTAAAATCTGTTTTTAAGTTATTTTTCTCTTCTGTTGAATTGAAATCAATATCAAAATGAGAAAAGCACTTTTCCGCATTTTCATATTGTTTCTCAACTAGAAAAAAAAAAAAAGGAAAGCAAAGAATTACAGAAAAGGCATGTGAAAGAAGACAAGGAAGCAATGACATTTCTCAGAATTTCATCAAGCAAAATAGACCTTCCTATTGAAATATATGTTAAATTTTATTTTATTTTTTTTAAACCTGAATTATATCAGAATAGTCTTCCTTCCTGACCAGATTTTCATGTTACTTCTACTGTCTTCAAAATCGTCTCACTTAGGGAAAAAAAAAAAAAAAAGAGAGAGAGAGAGAGAGAGATAAAAGGACTATACCCTCTAGCTCAGATAACAGTTGATCCATCCTGATGAGCTAAATCTCCTTGGACAATGCTCAGAGTGAGATCAAGGCTTGATGTTCCCCCAGTTCCCTACCCATGCTGAGGAGGCCACACTTTGATTCCTGGACTTTCATGTAAGAAAGAATTTACAGTCTCTCTTTAAGATGTTTTCACAGATTTTACTTTCTTAGCTCTGCTTAGTAATGTATCAGTTTTATGTTTGGACCCCAAAATGCCAGACCTGAGGAAGGATATTCAGAAAGTCCCTGTGTTTATTTGACATTCCAGAATGAATACATGTTGTGTGGACAAAGGCGATGTTTTACAAGTTTTCACATCGCATTCTGAAAGGAGTGTTTTCTTTATAATCTATGTATCTTTACATAGGCTGTAGGCCAGGTTAAGTAGTGTGATGCAAAGGCTGGGCAGAGGGCCTCTATTCACAAAGGAACACTTATTTCACTTCATCTTACATGGCTATCTGTACCGCCTAAAGCTCGCACTGAGGGATGTTTGACACATATCACACAGTGTGTGTTGTGCTCCTGTGTCGCTCCTGTGCTTTTATCTCATTTGTGCGAACTAGGAGGTGGGACCAACAAATCTAACTATCAACAGCAGTAACGGGGCAGAGGACAACTTTTGAAAAGGAGCCTACCATTTCAACTGTTTGACATATCTTGCCATCAACCTATGTAATTGCCAAACATCATTTCTCCAGTTTCACAGTGTCATGCCCTGAAAGAGATCCTTTAGAAAGTGGTAGCAGAGCAGACCGCTCTGAAGGGATGATATAGTGATGCTAGCAGCCATAACATGGCATAGTGCCATGCTCTCTCTTTGAAATGTGCAGTGAGAAATGGCCTGTATTTCCATGGCAATATATTATCTGCTTGAGAAGCAAATGTTGCAAAGCATAGAAATTCAACTCCGATCCATTAGTAGCACAGATATTTTAGCAGAAAGAAGGTTACTGGTAGAGATCACAATATCCTTAATGTAGGCTACATAAGATACATTGTTCAGTAAAAGCTGCTGTTGTAATGCTTCAGTTTTCTCATTTGCAGTCAGAAAAGTGGTTGAGAGGAGTTACTGAGGGCTCTAGGTCATTGGAAGAATCTTGCTCAATACCTTGCTAGCCCTTTGGTTCCTTGGATATCTTTGAACCAGCAAGTTCGGTACACACAACTCAACTGGTTCATATAATTAAAAACACAAGGGTGTCAAACAAAATTAAAGCAGATTTGCAGAATTTAAGCCCAAATTTTTGATCCAAATCCTGGACTGCTAGTTCATCAAGGATTTAAACTAGAAATTTGAGCAACTTGGTCCAGTGGTATGTGTCCCTGCCCGTGGCAGGGGAGTGGAATTAGATGATCTTCAAGGTCACTTCCAACCCAAACCATTCCATTCTACGATTCTGTGTTTCATTGACATGCATGTAGATGTTTAATGCTCTGCATGCCTCCTGTGCAACTGGCTCGGAACAATTCTCCTGTATTGCCTCTGGCAAACAAATAGACTATTGCACTCATGTGCATTTTCTCCGAGACCTAAATCAGTTCTGTGCGGAGAGTACGTCTCATTTGCATGCTTATTGGCTTGAACGCTATATAAAACACAATATGGCCACTTTCTTCTAAAACCAATTGCAGACAGAGGTTGTTTTTCCACCTTTGAAGTGCAACATCCACTAACTAAATCTGTTGCTCAATTTGCAGAGGACACAAGGTCACTTCCAGGTCCTGGCTAAGCCCAGTGACAGCAGGCACTTTGGTTCAAGTCAAATCATGAGGCAGAAACAAGCAAAATATCCATGACCTCATGAGAAGTAATAAGGCAAAACACTCCTCAAAGGCTGCACAGAGCCTCACAACCTGCTTGCTATGTTTCTAACTGACCCTGCAAGGCGTACTGCACCTTGTTCAGGCTGGGCAGTTTTGCTTTAAGAGGAATACATCTACAGTTAATTATGGCAGCACTCCGGACTGCCATCTCTACCAGTTTTTCACATAAAAGAACTACATGATAATCTCCCAGGTGCATTGTCATCTTCCACTCAGGTATTTTAAAATGCTTTGGAAACCACAGATGAAGGTTACTGTGATCTGTTGACTTTTTTCAGTCTGAAGGTCTGCTCTGGATTATGTTTCCTTTTTTTTTAATTGAAAATAATTGACAAAATATTTGATGTGCCATATTCAAGAGAAAACTAATGTATTCTTTATTGGATTGTAGAAAATATTCTCTTTGTTCTTGTCAGCTTCTCTGACGCTCTTTAAAAAAAAAAATCTGACAAAAATAAAGTAAATGACACTTTCAATTTATATTTCTTCTTACCTTAGAAAAAAATATTGTTTGTCACTGAGGTAAATAAGGCTTTCAGGTAATGATAAGAGACAGAGCTTATTCAACACATAGTATTTTAATTATACTTATGAAAAGAACCATACATTTGATATAATGTGAGAGTAATATCACAGAATCACAGAATCACAGAATCGTCTAGGTTGGAAGAGACCTCCAAGATCACCTAGTCCAACCTCTGACCTAACACTAACAAGTCCTCCACTAAACCATATCACTAAGCTCAACATCTAAACATCTCTTAAAGACTTCCAGGGATGGTGACTCAACCACTCCCATTCCAATGCCTAACAACCCTTCCAGTAAAGAAGTTCTTCCTAATATCCAACCTAAACCTCCCCTGGTGCAACTTTAGCCTGTTCCCCCTCATTCTGTCACCAGGCACGTGGGAGAATAGACCAACCCCTACCTCGCTACAGCCTCCTTTAAGGTACCTATAGAGAGTGATAAGGTCGCCCCTGAGCCTCCTCTTCTCCAGGCTGAACAACCCCAGCTCCCTCAGCCGTTCCTCGTAAGCCTTGTTCTCCAGACCCCTCACCAGCTTCATTGCCCTTCTCTGGACTCGCTTGAGCACCTCGATGTCCTTCTTGTAGCGAGGGGCCCAAAACTGAACACAGTACTCGAGGTGTGGCCTCACCAGAGCCGAGTACAGGAGGACAAAGCTGAGTACAGGGGGACAATATATATCCCCAGAAATTATTTTAGA
>NC_139722.1:10973421-11048421 GCF_964211835.1 Anser anser | reverse complement strand
AAGTGCATTATGCATTTAGACTTTGCACATAACATATTTTTTTCATAGTAAGAACAAAAATATATATTTCAGTAATAAAATCATTTCATCTTTTCTAACATGCCCACTTGCTCAGTGGTTTTTGAGAGCCTATTCTAATTCTAATTTCATCAGAATGACACAATGAGCAGATGTTTGTATCTTTGCTGTTTAAGAATGCAATGCTGAAGATTTTTTTATGTTTTTGTTTTTTTTTTTTAATTACAGTTTTAATCAATGCAATTAGTATTCATTTTCTTATTATTTTTTCAAACAAATTTTCTCTGTTATTGTTGCTTAATCATTGAAAAGATTGAATAGATTTCTGATCTGACCTCGGGGACAACCACTTATCTTCAAGAACTGGAAAGATCTGTGTGTCTAAGGAACTAACGGCTAGCTAAATGACAACCACAGATCTCCAAAATCATTCCCTAAATATGCTTTAAAATCTGTAGGCCCCGTACTTGATAATCCCCTTAAGGACAAATAGTCTGGATGTAAATGGGAGATTTGAGACTTATAGTAAATTTTTCATAGTCTACCATGTCAAACAGCCATTCCCCAAGTATGTTTCTTAATTGTAAAATAGCCCAAATATAGACACTCTTCAGATTGGTAACTAATTGGGAGTGGTCTAACAACACATATTTTCATCTCTTAGGAAAAGCAGAAAGTCAAATGCAACATCCAGTGCTATGGAGCATGATGTCAATTATGGAGTTGTTAAGAGGAGAACTTGGCATCCACAAACCAATGAATGATTTGCTAGCGATCATCTGCACTCCTCTTTGGTGGCTGTGAGAATAAAGACAGTATTTTAGATGTGTATAATAGCACCAAATCCATTTATGAAATGCATGTGGTCACTTCTGCTTAACAGCGAAGAAACTCCACATAACTGAGGGAATTCAATGTATGTTTACTTGTTATCTGCATCTTAAAAGATGATTATAAATATTCCTCATCACCAGTTCTAGTCACAAGCCAAAACACTTTATTCTTGTTCACAATGGCTGCCAGGTCTCAAAATGTTCTACTCACAGGTTAAAGGTTGAATAAAATCACAAGCATTTTAAGTATTTCCTTCTTGTGGGAAAAGTACAATAGCTCATGTAGTCTTCCTTACCCTAGCCAAGCTGTCCTCTTCTCCACCCAGTTTGGTAGGAGCACCCTGAACACTAAGAAAGGGACCAGTAGAAGGAGGATATGAACTGCCAACACCTTCAGATCTATGCAGGGCCCCCAAGGCCAATCTCCAGGATATACTTACTAGCTATGACACATTGCACCATGTAGACAGAGAACTGGACAACTTCCTTTTATCTTTAGTCTGTCTCCAGGTTAGTAGACTGGTGACATTTACAGTCATGCTTAAGATATTTCAGTATATGCCCAATAACTGTTGACCACAGAACAAATATAATTTACATTGATTAGAGCTGTAAAGGGTAATCCCACTTAGTTTTAAGGGTACAAAGATGAGCTTGTAAATTCTGTCAATTTTGAAAGATTTATGATTTTGGCTCTGTTTTTCTACATCTCTTAGACAATTCTTGGAGGAGAGAGGGTTTTTTTTTTCTTTTTTTTTTCCTGCTAAATGCACTAATTACTAGGGACACATGAATCTGAGGCTGCACTGATACTCTAGTTCTGCAGACATGAGAATTGGCATCAGGCTCTTCACAGTTAACTAAAATTAGCAATGGACCTGAACCAAGACCAATTATATCAATTTACTCAATTTCTAAAACCATGATTCCACCCACAAGTACTTCAAACCTTCATATTTTAGGGTAAAATTTCTCACTTTATTGATTTTCAAGTGACTGAGTTTGAGATTTTTTTTGACTAAAATTCCACGAAATAAAATGTGCAAGGTTTCTCCTAGGAACTGTGGGAGAAATGTATGGAAAGGCTTTTATGATAAATATACTCAGTGGGCCCTTAATGGATGAAGCAAATGAAAGACAAAAAGGGGAAGATGTCTGAAACAAGGAACAGGAACAATCTTTAATAATTCTGCTATAGCATTTTTCATATTTTTATATCTAGGATGTTAGTGTCACATTGCACAATGATCTGCTTTTCACACACCTCCAGCGGAGGACAATGTGGAAGCACATAGGTTAGCTCTGAGCAAGCAGTAATGGAATGAAAAACGGTGTGGTTGTATTAGCACAGATTTGCAAACGATGCAGTAGGTTAAGGAGCCACAGCGTGGATTTGGTACTGGTGTGTGGCACTGATTCTCTTGAGCTGTTCTGGGAAAGTGAGTTAATTTGGGGGAACACAGGTGCATTGTGCCCTGTAGATGTTCTAGATTTGTGTTACTACAGGATTCTCAATACACTGCTCCATCACATGGAATGCATGTGTTGGAATGGCTTTCATTTAGAAGGGTAAAAGCAATTTTCAGACATGGAAATGTAAAGCCAGAAATATTCATACCACTGCTTAACATGAGATAACTGGTCCATTGTCAAAGTATGTGCAGAATTCACCTCCTGACTCACTAATGAGTAGCTTCTCTGTTAGATCAGAGGAATACTTATGTATTTTAACTGCAATTTTATTCAACTGATTAGGGACTATACAGACGGACTTATCTTCAATATAACAAATGCCAAGCTGATACAAATCAATAAAAGAAAGACAAAACGTGCAGTCATAACTGTTGATGAAGCTTTCACCTACACAGCTTAAAACCCCATTGCTTTGGTTCACAAGAACTTATGAAATTCATCCCTTATTTTTATCTTTGCAAGGACTTATTCTTTTTTAACATAAACCACTGGGTTTTATCTAGTTGTGGGTCAAAACAGTGCATTTTCCCTGGCTAGTACCTGAAAACATAACTCAGCTTAGACTTGCTTCATCCAGTCTCAGACCTTTAGAGTTGTGAACTCTGACAAACCCTTTAGAGAACCTGATGTGAGTTTCAGGTTTGTAATGAAACTCAAGCTTGAGCAGGTTTTGGGTTTCATTACAAAGGTTTTGCACAGCTGCACTAAGAACTCAAACCAGGTTTCATAAAAGTACCTGTTGTGTTTAAGCCAGGGCATTGCACTGGGAACTATATTTAATAAGTAAGAAGTTGTAGGAGTGCTGATGTAACTGTGTAAGAATTGTTTTTAAAATATAGGAGATTTGACATGGAAACCCTTTCTTAAATACAGTAGAATACTTGATCCAGGACTGCTGTCCTTCTAAAACCAGCACATTACTAGTCCCAATACAGTGCCACCAGTGCCACTTCTGAGAGGAAGGATGGCAGACCCTACAAAATTTAAATCTTGAATGCATTATTATTCTGTAATTCCTAATTCTCACAAAGTGGAAAAAAAAAAAGTTATAATTTTTAGCAACAGTGGTGGCTGGGCTACTTCTCCTTTCACGACCAATTGTAAAACTCCCATATAGGGGACATCACAGATTTTGTCTGAGTCATAATAATATTCTTTTGAACTGTACATCTACTAAGTTACATAGGGTAGTTTCTTGTGAGAAAATCCAGATGCAGTCAAATTACCTAATTTAATTCTGGTAGGAAATAGATTCTACCCTGCACAAGTTAAGTGAAATCCTTTGATTTCCTGCTCTGTTGCCCATTCCTGCTGAGATGCTCCTAGAAAATATTGTGTGATCTTCAGTCCAGGTCTGTGCATGAAGTTCTCAGAGGAGGAAGCAGTGAATCTTTTCATTCTATGTTTGCATTGTATTAACTATAACAGGATGCTAGTCTCTGCCTGGGACTCTTAGCCAGTTGTCATGTTTTACATAATAAAAGCAATAATGACAATGGTAAGTAAGTATCAACTGTAAATCAAGAGGCTACTCCAAGCTTGAAAGAAACTTGTAGTGCTCTGATCCATCAAGGATTTTAATACATATTTGCTTTAACCATATATGCGTATGTGTAGATCAACTCATTAGATTAAAACTGAGCATGTTTAGATTGCTTTACAAGTATAAAACTATATTAAAAAAAAAAAAAAGGTGAAAAACAGAAAGGTATTATCCTGGAATCTAGGTGAGAGAACACATAGGGCAAGATACAGGCTCCAGGCAATGATATGAGTCCAATTCCAAGTGAAGAAATTAAAATGTAAATGCCACAGGAGAGTCTAAGCCATTAGGAGATCCAAGCACATGGGAAAATGATCTAGAAGACTGAAAGCAAAGCTAAAGACAGTAGTGGCAAATTTGGATGGGGGAAAAGGGAATCCTTAAATAATGACAGTGAGGGAATTAAGAGATGGAAAACAACAGCATCTTCAAAACACAGAATGGGCAAGAAATTAACCTTATAAAGAATCTCAGAAACAACCTGAACAACATTTTTCTTTATAAAGAAGTGGTGTGTGAAGGACAGATGTTGCCTATTGTCCACCAGCTGACAAGCTTAAATTACAACCCTCTACACACTTTGTATAGCTAAATTACAGCACGTTTGAGGGTTATTCAACATTGACGCTTTTCTCAGTGGATCAGCACAAATATCCAACACAACTGTTTCTGCAATTGTGTGATACTGAGAAAATCCAGTATTTAATGATTCTCGAATGAATACCTACACCTCTGAAGTGGTATGGTGATGTCGTTGTATAATATTATTATATTGGGCAATAACATAAAATATTTTGGACTATTGGCTGGGCCAACACCTGCTAAGCATTTTTTTTTCCCTGTGACACCCTCTGTAATTATTAAAACGGATGTGTTTTGTTAACTTTCACATTTATTTTTAAAACACATTTTTTAAAATTTGATTTTAAATTAGCATCTGCCCAAGTCAACTGCCAAAACATCATTATGACACAAGGTTAAATCACGTGATTTACATGCTTTTTTTTTTCATGATATTTGCAAGCAATTCTTCTTGCTTCCTTCCTATATCCCCATTCCTAAACTCAGTTTTTCTTTTGTCTTAATACATTACAAATTATTCATACCTCAGAATTTATACTTCTGAATCACACAGTGTCTCATTGTGTGATTCCCATTCTATAATAGGTCCATCTTGAAATAAACAATAAAAAAAAAACCTATAAAGAACAAATGAAGAACTGGATGAGAATCCTTCCATTCACAGATATTAAACTTTACGGCAGTTCAAACAGCTATTATTCATCACATATGCAAGTTAAATATTCAGTCAGCTCTGCCTCTGTTACACAGGAATTCTTCAAGCATATTTCTGCCCTAAACTTACTATGTTATATATATGCAAACATTTAGCATACACAAATATGCATGCATATAAATATATGAATATATATCAGTATATGTATATGCACACATATTTATTATTGCAGAACACCCCCTGGCAGGAGGTCTCAGCACAGATTCTGTGTGGACTCACATCTTCCACAGTTAAGTAATTACTTTGTAAGTCAGCAAAGATTTTGTGAACACTTTTCCTCCTGTCCATCTATAGATGAGATTAGACTTTACTCCATTACATTAAGTTTCTCCTGAATATGAGATTCCCAGCTGACGAGGAGTACTGAGAGTCAAACCATTCATTAATTAAGGCCACTGAACATTAAGTTTTGAGGTGAGATGCATTGAATTAATGTAAGCAGCTGCTTTAAACACAAAGTGTGGTCTCTGTGTTGAAAGGCAGGAGCTGTACCTGCTAAGATATAGAGCTCTCCCCACTTTTCACCACTCTTTTAGAGTAAAGGCCTTAGCAGAGACGTAGGGTTTTTCACTTAGGATCTTATGACTGCTTTCCTCTTTGTACAGGTTAATTAGGAGTGGAGGAGGAGTCAAGCAACACTAGTCTCCATCTGTTCTGCAGCTGCTACAGCTGAGGCCAGAGGTGCTGATTTTTTTCCAGTGTCATGCTAAACAGTAGGTGTGCTGGTTGGGAAGCACTGTGTTGCGACTAGTATGAGACCCTCTGCTCTCTTTAAAAACTTTTAGAAGAAGCCCAAGAGATTTATTTGGCTCTAGAAGCTAAATAACTTTCTATTTATTCTCTTCTGCATTTTAAACTTGTTCACATTAACCATTTAGTTTACTGCCTTATTAAGTAGTTCTACCATTTTCCAGCTGATTTCGACACAGCTTCACAGAGAAATTAGAAGAGAAGACACTGTAAACTCATGTGTATGATAGGGTTAATGTGACCTACTGGGTTTTTGAGCATAGGCTGAGCTGCTCCACATGATCATAGTCAGATTTGTAGTCCTTTTTCTGTGCTGCTGGAGTAAGAATTTTACCTCACACTCAGCACAAACCAGGAGTGGCAAATGTGGGGATTCTTCTGGCAACTAGATATCTGTGTCTGAACTAGTCCCTGTGCAGTCTAGTAAATATAGTCAGTGCAAGGCACAACTCATCTCGTCATGTAGCAGATGTCTAAAATAAGTCAAAAATCATTCTGAATCAACCCAATTTCTCTTTGACAAAAAAAAAAAAAAAAAAAAAAAAAAAAAGAAAAGGAGCCCAGAATGACTAGCTCAGTTGTAGACATGTATACTGCAGACACCAAAAGTTAAGCAAAATTACTGTTTCCTCCAGGGATTTGTTGAGGCATAGCAATTTAATTTTGTTAGTGAGATTTAGTGTAATAACTGCTATTTCTATTATTTGCATGGCAATAACATCCAGAGGCTAGGATTTGTTTGTGACAAACCCTGCACACATAAAACTTCTTTGTCTTAGTCTTCATAGGTAAAGTCATCCCCTACATTTCTATGTCAAGAAGCAATTGAAAGTAAATGACCAACCATGAATAGTAAAGCTGGGCTGAGTAAGGGACATACATACAAATGTATGGTATCCATTCAAGGTTACTAAAAAGTTGCTTTGCATTATCATAAAGCCACTCTTTACCATTTTTGAAAGGTCATGGAGAGAAGAAGATGTCACAGATCACTAGAAAAGGGCAAATACACCTATTTACAAGACTGACAAAAGCGAAAATCCAGGAAATTACAGACCATTCAGCTTCACTTCTGTCTCTGAAAAGACTATGGAATAGATCCTCAGGATAGACATTTCTAGACACATGAAGGGCATGGAGGATGTTACTGGGGAAAAAAAAATAATAATAGTTTAAAAAGAGCAACAGTACAGACATAGCAAGAATAATTTGTACTTGGCAAATTTTATTGTCTTTGACAAAACACTTTGCTCAGTGATCAAGGGGAAAGAAGTAGATATCATTTACCTTTATTTTAGCTAGACTTATTCTCCTACAACATTCTTGTTGACAATCTGTTAAGATATGGACTGGACAGATGGAAGGACAGGTTGAAAACTGACTAAAACGCTGAGCTCAATGGGTGGTAGGTAATGGCTTAAAGCTGAACTGCAGCCAGTCACAGAAGTGGAGATCCTCAGAAGTCAGTCAGAGGTCCCCTCCAACCTGAATTTTTCTGTGATTCCATGATTTAAAAAAAAAGAAAAGAAATCTTGTCTTCCCCTATCGGCAGAGCCTATAAAAATATAATTTAACCTGAAATGTATTTCTTGCTTTTACCCAGGAGATTTCACAGCTGGCACTGTGATGACTGCAATCTCTACTGACTACAATGGGAGTGCAAATTTCTAGTGCACATACAGGTACTCACATGGAGATATATCAGTGAGTGTCTGAGCAAGAAACACTAGGACAAAAGGGACTAGAGTGGGCAGAAACCTCTTAGAAAAAAAATAAAAAAATGTTGTTAGAGAAAGTTCCTGATAGCTGTTCTGCTTCACCAGTTGTTGCTATGTCCCCCAAAGAGATATGGAGGTCTCTACTGTATTATTAATTCCAGGTCTAGATCAATTCTATGTTTTGCCTTGTTATAACAAAAGAAAGGGAAATCTCCAGTGGATTATGGGTTTGTGTGGAAACCATTAAAACCCATTAAAAAAAAAAAAAAACATTTGGGGAACACTAATCAATAAATCACTCACCTTCTAACAAGTAAAAAAATAAAGTAAACAGAAAGAAAATGAGACAAGATACCAATAGGAAATGAAACAAATGGGAATAATAATTCAGATAGTTATGGTAAGCATTGGATAACTACCACGTTATAGGGAGTGTTAGTGATGCAGTCAAATAATTTTGGACTGAAATATACCCACATGGTCAAATAGATTGATCTTCAGGATTTACGGTGGTGTGAATGGGAGCTGCAACCATAACTCTAAGGCATTGTTACTTCTACATCAAGGTGCAGTATGTTACAAGAGGTACCGCATTTCACATGGGACACAAAGTGCAAGGTCCAGAGTTTGACCGTTCATCATTAAAGACTGAATGATACTTTTCATACAAAGAAAGGTGTCAAACCTAGAATTCAAGCCAAATTCGAACATTTGAAATATAGGTGATTTTTAATGGCCTGTAACTCAGGTGTGTTTTGGTGGCTTTTCATCAAACTCTGCAGAATAATTCTTTGCCCTTGGACTAAAATCAGCAATTAGCAGGTCAAGAATTTTTGTTGTTGTTTTTGTTGTTGTTGTTTTTTTCCCCAAGTGAACATTATGAGGTGGTAAAGCTGAAGTCTTGCAATGGAAGCTGATGGCCACTGTAGTTATGGAAAACCCATTATTTCTTCATAAGTTCATAAAACTGTGTTTACACCGTTTAGAGCAAAAGAAACTGACTAAAAGTAAGTTGTTATTAATTACACTAAGTGGGAAAAATATAGACAACGTAAGGGTCTTGTAATCCTGGGTGGAGCACTAAAAATTATTTGGCTTAGCCTATAAACTAGCACTTCCCTGTTAGAAGGTCAGATGTGTGTTTTAGGTTTGGAAACTGACAGTCTTTTAGAGCAGAATTGAGCAAATGTTTCTTTCTCTATTATTTGTTATAATAAAGGGAGGACATTCTGCCTCTAAGTTTTTGAGCATCAGGGCTGAGTCTGAGGTCTCTTCTCAGTGCAAAAAAGAACGGTGTTTTAATCCACATTACCTACAGAGATCACGTAAATTTGCAAGTACTTCAAGACTAGCAGTTTATCCAGAAGAAGAATCTTTAAATCCCAGATGAGGTTTAAACATTGGCATAGTATATCTGAAAGTAAAACAGCAACTTTACAAAGTATTTTTCCCATGAATAGATAGCAAAAATACAATACTCAAAAATATAATGTGGCCCATTCCTATCACACTGGATGAAGAGGAAAAAGGGGAAGAAGAGGAACAAGAATAATCTTTTCCTAAAATTTTATAAAACATATGATCATGTAAAAGTTTAGGTCTTTAACACAAATCTTGTTATTTGACCTTCTGCATTATTATAATGGTGTCTTTGCAAAGACATAACTAAAAGAAAGTAGCTACTTGGGTAAAATATTCTATGTAGATGTGCTGCACTACATGTGAAAGTGTTTTCCATCGTGAAAGTAATTTATTATTCTACAGAATACCCAGGCTGACACACATCAGTATAATGAGTCTGTACCAAGGACTGGACAAGTATAAGTTGATAGACTGACAGAAATATTGTTTGGAAGGGACCTCTGGGTGGACCATCCAGTCCAGCCTCCTGCAGGAATGTTGCTGTCAGATCAGTTGTGGCTTTGTTTGACTAAGTGCTGAAAATCTCTTAAGGATGGAAATCTCACCACTTTGCCTGCCGAGGAAAAGTTTTTCAGAATGTCTAAACTGATACCATTTTTTTCTACTCTAGGTGAAGCCTGAGGGACCATCCTTCCATTTAATCCAGCATGCAAGGTGTACTCACAGCTTGGCCCAGCACCTGCAGGAAATTTTCACTTTCACAGGGTGACAGTTTCACCATGAGCAGGCAAATTTCCTCTTATTAATGAGAAACAGGGAGAAAGAGAAGATGAGGCTTACTCACTTCCCTGTTACTTTTTATGATGAGATTTTTGACACCACAAAAGAACACTGTTCAATTGCTGTTTCTCAAACTACATAATGCTTTTACAGCTTTTTGTCAAGCAGTATCTATCTATCCTCTGTGTATTGTTTTAATGATCAAGGTGTCCATGATTTAAAGGTGAACTTACAGTAAATGCTGACTGCTTCACTGCACGAAAGTCTTGCTCTCATTTTTACTATGCAGTTGGTAGAAACACTGCATGTTCTTGGCAAGAAAAATAGCTAGAAACCTCAGGAATGCATGATTTCTAATTTCAACAGAGTGGTAGTTGATTATAAGTATTAGCATAGCTTAACTTTATCCACTATCCAAACTTAATATTATCCTTTGTTTAATACACTGATAGGAAAAAAAAAAAAAAAAAAAAGAAAAGAAAGAAAAGAGCACTCTCCTCTGTATGACTCTATTGTTTTCATTCTCTGAGGCCAAAGTCAGTGTTGACATAAGCAGGCTCAAGTCCACCAAAGTGAATGAAGTAAAACCTCATTTTGCCAGCAATGAAATTTAGCCTCTGGAGCAATGCTAATTATGGTTTGTTTGTATCAATTAATCAACACGAGGTTAGCTTTCAATCAGCGCATGGAAAAAAAAAAAAAAACATAATTAACTGAAAAACAACGCAAATTCCCTCAAGTTACCATGAGGTAGGATATTTCTGTAACCACACAGCACAAGTGCAGGAAGAACTAACCAAAGTAGCTCTGAACAAGCAATCCCCTGATCTACAGCCGCGTCATCAGGACTCAGCTCAGGGATTATATAGCCATATTTCCAGGCTGCTGTGCTTCTTAGAGCCAAACTGGTGTCTTATGTGGCATCACGCTGTTCCCTATGGACATGCTAACTCATTTAGTGCAAGCTGACAGGTCTCAATCATGGTTCTCTGTTGTGTAGCATAGATATGTTCAAAATATTAGGTGCTCTAAAGGAGTGAAATTTCACCCAGTAAAATTAGGACTACTTTTTTAAAGGATGGAAGAAATATTCTAGGTTTCAGAAGTTGTTCAAAATGCATTAGCAAACAGGATGCACAACCCTACCAGAGATACTGAAGGAACTATAGATACTGAAGGAACTATAGATACTGAAAAGAAAGTACATTCACACATCAAAAATTTCACTGTGATGCCCATCATTCACCCTGTCTAGCTGCTAAGTGAAATGAAGACTTTGCATCTTTGACTAAATGCAGTGCTCAGAACATAGGACAGATTTTTACTGAGAATTTATTTAACAAATTATTCATAGTTGACAATGACAAATAAATAAGTTCCTTGAAAATTGATCTTGTGTATCACAAAATTATGGTGTAAAGAATTCAGACCAGTGAAGAAAATTATTTCTCACCTGTACAGACAACAGTGAATATTGAATTGGTCTAATTAATTAAATATAAAGGTAGATTTTGTTCTATCTGTGTTTTAAGTGTATCACAAGAACTTTACTAACACAGGATGGTTAGGATTTCTGGGTTTTATTTTATTCAAGCACTGAGCTTTGAAGGAGCCAAGTTCAAGCACCTCAGTGAAGTAAAGCATAGTTTGAACACCACACTAGCTAGTAGAAAGGTGAAAAATGAATTTGGAGGGTAAAAAGAATTTCATTTCAGAAGAGACATTTCCCATGAGCCAATAAGACAGTGCCAGGAGAGTTCTGGATTTTGAAGGAAGAGTTGAAAACAAAACTGATCATTAGGTAACAGGAAAATATTGAACAGACAGGTCTCTTGACTCCCCCTAGCTCAAGAAAGAACACAAGAGCATATGGGCTTTAGAGAGTATTACATAGAAGTGCTCTCTCCTCGAGTGTCTTATGCTTTTGATAAAATAACTTTGGTGCTTGTATAGTAAGTACTAATGAAAGGCTTTCTTTTAAGCGTTTTGCAGATGGATATATGGCAGAGATGTAATGCATGATGTATTTGAATGCAATTATGATCTAAATTCCAGCCTCCCTTTAAAATAAAACAATCTGCATTACAAATAAAGAAGAAATATTATAGGCTAAGTCTGGAAATAACTTGCAGAGCAAAGATGAACAGTCAAAGCTCAACAGAGTTCCCTAAAAAAAGATGCCCCAGGGAATTCAGAATATCCAAGTGGGACTGTCAGATGGCACATAGCAGCTACTGTAGACCCATCTGCAAACTTAACAAAGATGCCCTAGGGCTTCTCAAATGGCCTAAGACACCTATGAATTGGATTCCCACTGTGTCTGTGCTCCTGCTCTGTAAATGACTCTGAACGTCCTGTTTTGAATAACCCTGTGGACAGTTTACCTGTCTCCTTTAGCTGTATAGGGAAGGAACCGAAGAAAGGGGTCTCTGAGCTTTAGGTATTCTAAATTAGTGTGAATACTACATGCTCTCCTATTCATTCCCAATCTTGCAATTATAGCATCCTCAAAGACACAGAAAGACTAGTTCAAATGAGCACAGTAAAATATCCCCTAAATGACCAGTCAGGGAACAGAGCCAGAGATGACAACTTCTTTGCTACCAAGTCAGCTACGGAAAAAAAATGAAAAGAAAGAGGATATCACATTTCCTGGAGGAAGAAGAAGACAGAGAAAAGAAAAGAAAAGAAAAGAAAAGAAAAGAAAAGAAAAGAAAAGAAAAGAAAAGAAAAGAAAAGAAAAGAAAAGAAAAGAAAAGAAAAGAAAAGAAAAGAAAAGAAAAGAAAAGAAAAGAAAAGAAAAGAAAAGAAAAGAAAAGAAAAGAAAAGAAAAGAAAAGAAAAGAAAAGAAAAGAAAAGAAAAGAAAAGAAAAGAAAAGAAAAGAAAAGAAGAAAGAAAGAGAAAAAGAAAGAAAGAAAAAGAAAGAAAGAAAAAGAAAGAAAGAAAGAAAAGAAGAAAGACTGCGAAATAGTATTCTTGTGCAGACTAAATTAGATTTCCTGAAATGATGTGAGCCATTGGTTTACTTTTATTAAATCTAAAAATATTCTGTTAAAGGATGGACTCTGTAAGCTACTAGTAAAACTGCTGAAGAATCTGCTTTAAAATCTGAGATAACATATTTCTAAAGAAAATGTAGTATATTGTCATAAACATTAATCAGCATCCAGTAAATGCAGTCCTCTAGAGCAGTATAATGCAACTGGTTTTGCCAAGCAAACAGAATATTCAGACAGAAATTGCTGCATTACTTAGGAAGAGTGGGGGACATTAGACAAGTAAACAGAATGAGTGATAAAGGATCTTAAGTGAAAGTCACCAAACAGAAAAATGATGGAGAAAGAGAGTTCATCATTTAGCAATTTGCAGACCTTTTAGTGGTACTGGATCACCAAAGGACATCTGTGTAACATTTTCATCAGTCTGACAAGAGCCAACATCAACATTTGTCCACAGGAACCAAACTAAATATTTAAAGGTGAACTGCAAAGCTAAAATGAAAATTGAGTTAATCATGGAAATATGTACTGAATGGCCCTACTAACCAGGTTGCTGGAGACAATTCATCACAGAAACAAGTTGAGACTCTATTTATCAAGCTTTTATTTTTTTGCTTTTTTGAAAATTCCCATAGATTTAATGCTTTACAAAAGATAATAAAATATTCTGTGAGGATGGCAGAACATTTTTGTTACCGTAGATATTTGCTGTCAAAGAATAACATACTGTGTGATCTTTAGTGAATTAGAAAAGCCAGAGGACACCCTCAGACAAAAATATGAGGTCAGTAAAGTTATTGTAGCTAGCTTAATTTGACTTCAGGGTGTAGAAAAGCTTAATAGACAGGCACACATACCTTTATAGTCACTCCTTGCTTTGCCTCTTTGGATATTGAATTTAAAATTTTGCTACAACTTTACTAAGGTAGATTTTAATAAAGAATTTAAGGAAAAAAAAAAAAGAGTTCTTTCAGCAGTTATGTGATTGCTAAGTTTCTTTTGACGTGGTATTGTAAAAGGGCTGAGCAATAGGAACAAATAAATTATTTGCTCCATACAATTATGAGGAAAAATGGAAAAATATTTATTAAAGGTATCAAAGAGTTTTCAGAATGAGATTTCATATTCTGTTAAAAACATCCCTGGAGTCTGATTCTTGGATTTTCTTGGCACTTTTTGAACTTACATTATTCTTATAGCCATTAAGTTCCCTATAATTTTCCTTTATTCCAACAGCAGTGTCCAACCTGTGGCACACATACCGGCTGCCACATAGTAAGCAAACAGTCCAGCTCATATTCCATCTTCTGCTCCCTTCAGAATAATGGAAACATGCAGAAATAGAGACAGACTGCACACACTGATTCAGAAACTTTGGAGTCAGAGAAAGCACAGAGCCATTCCAAAGCAGAACACTTATTTCAAAGACCAGAAAAACCAGTGGGAGTCTGGCCACTGAATTCAACAACATTTGGATCATAAACATGCAGACAGGGAGAGTTTGCCTGTACAATCAGCTGCAGGAAATTGAGAAGTAACGTCAGCATGTGAGGGTGGTTTCCCACAGCAGACTGTGATTTGAGAGCTATGTGGCAGCAGTGCAGGGGCATGAAGCGTGGGTTAGCCTATCCTGCTTTGGGAGTTACTGCATCAAGCATTGTACAATGTTGATGCAGCTCTGCAAGTTGTAGATAAGCTTCTTATCTCTCATGCCTAAGCCCTGGTGAGAGTGGCTGTGTGGTGCTCTGCATCTGGCACCAGAAGGGCTCTCTGTGCAGGACGGACAACTGAACCAGACTTTGATTACATGCAGAGTCCTATTCACCCTTACAGGTGAGCCCATTCTGCTTGTGAGTTTCTTCCTAACCAACTGCAGCTTGAACAAACTTTGGTGTTTGTTTATACATGTAGGTTCTCTTTCCATGCAGTGCAAGAAAAGTATTAGAACACTTTTTTCTTACTTGAAAGCAAGTAGAGACTCCCTTGACATTAGCACAGGCCCTGAGGCAAAGTTTTGGCAAGTCAGTCTGACATTCAGTGAAAGTTAATCAGAATTTCTGTGAAAATGTTTAATCATTAACAAATAGTTAATAAGCAATGGTTAATCAGAGAAATTGTGTGAAAAGACTGGAAACTGATTTTTATATCTGATGGGAAAACAAAGCGGAAGGTGATGGCTTCATCTCAGATTTACTAATTATTTTTCATCTATTCGTTATTTGGAATTGATACTAGAAATGAGATTAGAAATAAGTCTTTTGGGACTAAATAAAGGTTCACATAAGACATAAAATCTCACAAAGTATGTTTGTTATTAAAAAATCTGTAAAGTCCTATAAACATGTGCCTGTTCCAGAACTCAGAGAAACCGATGGGACCTCAGCCACTGATTTCAACAGGCATTGGAACAGATTCTGTGTTAGCTAAGCACACAGCTATCAGCATGGCACTGAGCCTGGGTTAACATACTCTGCCTCTCATCAGGACTCTTTGTTCCATGGCATGTCTCAAGCAAGTCTCACAGCTAGTCATTAATGAAGCATGCTTATATATATATGGATGGAGATGTTTAAGGTTGGTTCAGACCATCATCACATGAAATTTTAAAGAACTGGACAACATGACTCTTGCAGTGGTGAGCGTAAAAAGGAGACAAAAAGTAAAAAAAAATATTTTACTGCAATCTGTAAAAAGAGAAAGTTGATAGTATCAGGCAAGGGAATAGTGTTTTTGTAGATAAAATGCCTTCCAACAGCTGGAAACTGGAGCAATACAACTCAGGCATGAAATTACATTGAGGATTACTAACTAAAGGAACAACACACTAAAAGTTGTAGTGGATTCTACATCATTCAAAATGTGTTAATCATATTGGCCTGTTTAGAGAAATATATACTCAGACATCCAGGGAATTCCTATGGCTTTTGCTAAGTAGGAAGTAAAGTTAGTTCCAGTGTATTAACGTTCCAGTTTGCAACTCCTTACAAAATACAGTATCATAAAAGACAGTATCATTCACAGTTATTCATATGCGTTTTCTTGCTCTCCGACCTGTCTGATTATACTTTAAATCAACCACCGTGGAACTAAAGGGAATTCCACCCTAGATCCTCTCCAGTTTTTAGCTTGATCAATGGTATGAAGGAACGGAAACATAAGAGTACCAGCTGACAAACAGCTTGTTGACAAGGCTACATGTAACCAGAACAACAGAAGGGTAGTCATCTAGGGAAAAGTTGACACCTGCTGTAGCAGAAATTAAGAGTTTACAGATGTTGCAGTTAGGGTAGTCAGCTTCTAATCCACACCATCGTAATTCAAGCCTCAAAAATTCTCAAAACAATTGTAATAAAGAAGAATCCAAGCAGTTAGGAAACTAAAGCAAATAAGGCAGAGCAGCTGTTTTAATTAATGCTTTGCTTAACCTGAGAACCATACCCATGCTCACTGAGATCATTAAAATAAATCAAGTTTTGCAAGGGGAATGGCATTTTATTTTGCTCTTCTGTAGTATTGCTGCTAGAAATAAGCATTTGGAGGGAATAACTAGCAATGCCACACCAAACTTTGATCATTAAAAATAAACACCACACACACAAAAGCAAAAACAAACAAACAAACAAAACATGTTAATTACAAATCACATTCCTGCCTATCACTAGAATCTGGAGCTTTATGAGCTCATCTTTATGTTGCTGTCACCAAAAATTTTTTTTCCTGATGAACAATGAAATTTAAACCACAAATGACCACTTCCATCTTCATTACTGGAGAGCATTCTGCCTAGTTTTATGAAATCTAGGTTATGAAGAATGAACAAAACATGTATGAGTATATTCATGTGCACGTCTAATGGTATGTTAGAGGCAGGGAGCACACAGTGAATCACAGCTAGTTCCAGGGATAACTTTCATGCTCAACATAGTTGATGGGGTTAAGATTTTATTCTCTAAAACCTTCAAGTTCTGTTGTATTATATAATAATATAAATGTATTATCTGTTTTTAACTAATACACATAAATATGTTGCTGTCAAACAGGTGAAAAGGGCACTCAACTAGTGCCCTGTGACTGCTTACATCTAAGCACCATGTTGTGTTGACAAATAGTTGTTATGTCAATACAGACACTGAAGGGAGCTGGTAGGCAAATACCTTCTGCTGTGTGTTCTAACATACATCAACAACATGATGGGTAAAAATGCAATACGGAATAAGCATTAGAAGGTGGTTGGGTAGAAAAAATATTTTTGAACGCTTTTTCCATTCTTTGACGGCTAGAAAATCTCTTACCCAATTTGAGGAAGAAAACAAATTTCTCAAAGCTGGAAAGTTCTAATATTTTGGAACTCTGTTTTGTTTATATTTGAGAAAGTTGTGGAACAGCAACAGGCAATGAAAGCATACATTGGCACAATTAAGTCTGGTAACTCAAGAAGCCAGATATTGTTTTCACTTCTACACACATTTTACTTGAAATTTGCCAACCCACTTGAATAGGCTATTTTGCAAACCCGTGGTGACAACATGTGGATAAAGTTCTGCTCTGCTACTTACCAAATAAAGGAATCTTTGGCTGGAAAAATAATGATTTGTGAATTGAAATGAAAAAAGGCAAGATGATCCTCTGGAGAAATGTTCAAGAAGAGAAAGAGTACGTATAGAAATGGTTTTCAGTACACACTTTCTCCAAAATAAAGTGTAGCTACTTTACAAGAGATAGAAATATCCTCACACGTTAGCATCACTAAGAGTGTTTAATAAATAAATAAATAAATAAATAAATAAATAAACAAATGTACAAGGTCTTCTTCTGTGATCTTCCCTGTATACCCTGCAGTTTCAAATGCCCCTCTCTTTCTGGAAAAAAAATAGACCCTAGAAAAATGTTCTATGCTGAACAGAAAATGAGAAGAAATCTCTCTTGTTTGAAGGGGCTTTAAAAAGAGAGCAGACAGTACCAGGAGAGGGAATGACCCGTTATGAAAAAAATGGCAGTAAACTACCTTCAAGACAGTTTGCAAATCAATAGGTTCTTGTTTGTTTGTTTGTTTGTTTGTTTGTTTTTCTCAGATAACTTTTCTTTACAAAGCACCTTCATGAGAGAATGAGATGACATCCAGGCAAGCTCTAAATAAATATGGCAGCCTGCTGACAGGAAAGGGACTCTTAGAGGCCCAAAGGCCCTGCCCTATCATGCCCTGGTGAAGAGGCCCTGCGTGAGCAGTGGGCCAGGCCCCATCATGTTTTAAGGACACAACGCACCAGAATCAGGGCTCAGAGGCCCTGCAAGGGCAGAGGGACAGTGATGCTGTAGTGCTGAGCAACAGCAACTATCTGTACAGGATTCATGAGACCATTGGTTCTTTTTCGACAAAGTAATAAGTATATTTTAAGCATAAACAGTTTGGAAAAATGGACTCATGATACTCATTCATCAAGATAGGTTCACTTTTACTCCGGTGCATCTGGACCTCAGAGGAGAACAGAAAAAAGTGGCTTAAGAAATTTCTTTATAAAAGAAGAACTATCTAAAGCTAGTGATATTAGATGTGCTCAGGAGCTCCTCCATGTTAGGACCTGCAGTGCTGCTGGAGGGTCCAGGTGTTGCGGCAGGAGTCCTCTGCAGGAAGGCATTGGTGCTATGGGTGGCTGTGGGCCTGTCCTCCTGCCCCCCCAGCAGTGGAGACATCCTGGTGACTCAGCTGCCTCCAGGCCTCCTCTTTGCACGGGTGCACAACAGTGTTGACAAGTCCATAGACAACCATTACTGTGCTGTCCTCCGGGCCAGGCCGCAGCTGCTGGATCACAGCCTCCCTGTCCAGCCTGATAAAATAAAATAGCATAGTACAGTTGGAAGGGACATACAAAGATCATTGAGTCCAACTGCCTGATTACTTCAGGGAGAACTAAAAGTAGAAGGAAGTTATTGAGGGCATTATCCAAATGGCTCTTGAACACTGACAGCCATGGAGCATCAACCATTTCACTAGTAAGCCTGTTCCAGTGCTTGACCACCCTCACAGTAAAGAAATCTTTCCTAATACCTAGCCTGAACCTCCCCTGGTGCACCTTTGTGCCATTCCCATCTGTCCTATCACTGGTTACCAGGGAGAAGGGATCAGCACCTCCCTGCATTTCCCCTGCTCAGGAAGCTGTAGAGAGCAATGAGGATTCGCCTCTTAGCTTTCTTTTCTCCAAACTAGAAAACCCAAGTGTCTTCAGCTTTTCCTCTGAGGGCACGGCTTCCAGAAGTTTATGCAGCACAAAGTGTGCACAATGAGCCTCTCCACTGCCATTGCCTGCCACCACAGTGTCCTGTAGATGATTGCCAGATCTCACCACAGCAAGGGCAGCATAGGGTTGAGGATCTTCCAGTGCTGCCTGAAAAGTGCTGCCCAGACCTTGGTCAAGAATCTACCCATCATAGCCTGGGCCTTCAGCCCCACAGCCCCCTGCTCAGCTGGCAGACAGGATGGAGGAAATGCTGTGGGACCATGGCGGTAAGGGAGCTGGGAGCAGTGCTGGCTTGGATGCTGGCAGGTGCTGGCACTGCAGCAGGGGAGACAACGCATTCCAGATAATCATCATCTACCCACACAGAAACCTTAACGGTTGTCATGTACTCACCTTGGCAGCACTCTGGCTGGCACCACAGCACAGTGTTGTGCTTCTGCGTGACTGTTTGAGGCTACTGCAAAGCCCCTTTCCACTCCCTCTCCTACACTTTCATCTTCTGCTCAGTATCAGTGTTTCCCATCAGTCACCAAGGCCTCAAACATATCTTCCCAGAGCCCTGTCAAGTGCCCTTGTTCCAGTCCAAATTAGCAACTGAACTTGCCTGAAAGCAGTTTCAAATGACCATTAGACTTTTCCACCCCACTTTTTTTTTTTCATTTTAAATGTCCACAGGTATTATTACTGTTTGTATTTGCAGTATTTCAGATATTACCTCATTTTCTTATCCTTAATTTGCTGTACCTATCCATTTCTTCCTGTCCTCCTTTTATACTATTCCTTTGACATTAATGCATGGGTCTTTCTTTCTTCCTGATTAAATTAACTGTAGCTGGTCTTAAGGTTATATGTTTCCTCCGATTCTACATCAGCAAACTAAATTTTTCACTAACTCATTATGCAGAGATGACATTTTGCATTATCCAAGTTTTCTACTTCTTGCTTCAGGAGTGCAGGGTCAGTCTTTCCCACCTTCCTCCTTGTAAGAATCTGGTCTTTCTTTGGAACCTCTCCTATTATCTGTTTGGGAATATCTTTCTTCTGAGTATGACAAGTTTTCACCGGCAATCACTCTTCCTACATCTCTCAAGTTTCTTGAACCTCAAGTCTTGACTTGGGAATTAAGCCCCACACATCATAAGAAAAAATCAGGTTTGAGACCACCCAAGGACCCTGAACATACAAACATCTATGAGATGGATAAGTAATCATCTGGATGGCAGCACCCAAAGACCTACAGTAAACAGTCTGTATGGAAACCATTAATAAATGGTGTCCTTCAAGGTTCCATACTGTGACTATTACTATTTAATAACTTTATTACTGACATTGATAGTGGAATTGAGTTTACCCTCATCAAGTTTGAAGAAGACTCCAAGATGAGTGGTGCAGTTGATATGCTAGAGGTAAGAGATACCGTCCGGGGGATCTGGACAGGTTTGAGGAGTGATCCCATGTGAACTTCTGCACCAGTACTATTTCTGGACATTTGTGGTGAAACCTACTTCTCTGTAAAAAACTAGAAAAGTCACTCTAAAACTCTTGAAACAGCACTGGGATTCTTTGTATAGTCATGTTCAGACTGTTTGATTCTAATCATTGTGCATTATTTTATGCTTCTGCAGTCATTTCTTGAAAGAGATATTTTATTATTTTTTTTAATGTGCATTTTAGGCAGTAGCTAGCATTAGATTACTGAATCTGCACTGGATTTCTAGATATTTTATTAAAGAACAGCCAAGCAAATATAACAAATTTAACATTTTAACTTGCATGTGAGCTTGGAGTTTGACATGGCTCCAAAGATAAGTTTCAGGCTTTATCCAAGCTCTGAATTTGACATTTTTTGTATTGCTCTACACCAAGATAACAGCCCAACAGCCTGTCAGATAGGTGGCTCAAACACTGGTGACATTATTCACAGACAAGCCTAAAAGCTGATAAGAATTAGAGTTGAACGTATTATCCCACTATGAAATGTGTTTTCTTTTAACCCTGAATAGCAGGTTTCAGAGTCATTTCTACATTATTTGAAGTCATCACATGTGTATGCAGTGCCAGATAAAGTTTTGGCACTTACAGCCATGCAAAACATAACTTTCCCAAAAGATCAAAAAGGCAGTTCATTGTATATTTGTAGCAAAGAAGCCATGTTCAGAAAGAAGTTAATGACCTTCCCCGATACACGCACCTATACATATAGAGATGGGAACTGTACATGACCAATCTTAGAGCGTATGTGGAATTACCAAAGATTTTCAGTATTGGTCTAACTCTGCTTTTTGTAAAGTCAACTCAGGTCTTACACTTGGCTTTCCTGTAAGCAGAGGTAGGCCAGCAACAACTGAGTACTTTAGAACTTCCCAGCTTACATATCAAATGCTAAACAATTCTGTAACAGTACTCTTGGGTTAAGGTGAAGGTGCTACCCCATACAGTCATTTTACTGTATGCAGGATCTGGAAATGCAGTGCAATGCATTTTTGTGACTGTTAAAACTGTAACATCTGGAATGCCATCCTGGACATTTTCCAGGTGATTTCCATGAGGAACACTTTGTAAAAGTTGTTACCCTTCTAAGCAGAATATGTTCCCAGGCTTGCATAGGAGCAGAGATTAGATTATAAAGTGCTAAATGTTTTTTTATAACTGCATAAGCAACAATACTGTATGGGTAACTATTCAAGGGAAATTATTTTTACAGACAATTTCAATGGACTTATTCCAGCCCTCAATAAGATTCATATTTCTGGAATTCAGAAATGTAAGATAACTTCTCATCTCATCATGAAATCAGGATACCCAATCTAAGACAAATGTCTTAGATCTTCCTATTTCCTCTCATTTTCACATGATGTTTTCAAAACCTAAGGCATGAACAAAATGGTGTGGGAGAGGGTATAGAGAAGTTAGGTCTGTAGCAAATTTAAAAAGCCAATGCTGGCCATTCTCACATGGCCAGGACAGCCAAGTAATTCAAGCATTTATCAGAGCAGGCAGGCACATGGTTATGGGAACAGGCAATAAAAGGGTTTTTTGGATACACTAAGAGGTTAGAGGCTGTCTCAAATGCTCACAAGGAGGAACAATGAGATGTCTCGTCTCAAAACATAAATTCATTTTCTCATAAACTCATTAGGACTTTATGTCATTTATGTTCCTTGTTGGGAGTCTGTTGACTTCAAAACCTTGGTGAAGGAGTCCTGCCCTACAAACACACCACAGACACACTTCATGCTAGAGAAAAAATGTAATAAACACAACTAATTTAATTGGATTGGAGGAGAGGAAGAGTAAGCAGTAAGGGAGTAAAAACAAGAAGATATTTGAAGGCTTTGGGCTGAGTGTCTAGCACAGACCTTAAAGTCGGTAAGAAACTACAAATCTGGGACTTGTGTATGAGGAAATATTACTGGGAACAAAAAAAAAATAAAAATGAGGAGGCTAAGGAAAAATAAGTAGTGACAATTTTGGCATAACTAGGTACCCATGAAAGAGAGTCTGAAAATGCTACTCAGTATGAAGTGCTAAAGAAAATCTGGATGCAGTCAACAAAACATCTCAAAGAGACACAGACAGCCTCACTACTACTATTCTAATTGCTATATGTCCTTTAAGAACAACATTTAGTTGATAATTTCAGAATCTCTCAGCACCAAGGACAAAACAACAGTCACAGCTGAGTTTTCCCCATGATTTGTGCCTCTAAAACTATCCAGTCAGGTGAGTCTTCTGGGTAATATCTTACACACTTTTAAAACAGTTTTTCAGAAAATCACACTAATTCATGTGGCTCCACTCACACAATTGGTACATGAAAGGCGTGATAATAAGAATATCAATTGGTGAAATAATATTTTTCTTTTTGTGGGCTTTTAACACTGTATTGTTGTTTTTAACTTATTTCTTCAATAAAGAACTGCAGTTATCAACTGGGTTTACATGTTAGAGAGAATTGTTTTCCAGGATAATACTTCATGTTACACATTAATGAAATAATTGGATATAAAAGAATAGATATTTTATTTTTTTTTCAGGTAGAAAGGCCTTCTGAGTTTTACTTTGTTTTTCAGCAACATGCTGTTAGACTATGATGTTACAATAAAACTAATGAACTTTTCAAATTGCAAATCTTACCCCATCTAAAATGTATTTTTGATTGTGTAGATATTAAACTTAATGTTATTCAAGATCTCATTTTTTTTTAAGTTTCCTGATCACAAAGCAAACAAGAGAGTTTGTAATTCTCTTAGTGTTATCTTATCTGTCCTAGCAGCATCAAAACTATGCTGAATTTGTATGGATATATGATGTATTCTTTAAATGCCTCAGCTCAATACCATCAAATCTAAATTATATTTGACACTGCAATTGCAGAAGTTCAGCGACTTTGGAGTGTAAACAGTACCATTTAGACAGGAAACTACTTAATTGATTCAGAAAATAACCATGAGTTCAATTTAGAGACTATTCAACCAAACTTTGTGTCTTTTCAATTTAAAAGGCTCAAATATGCAAGTCATTTCTGTGAGCCTTCTTTGAAGTCTTCTGATTGGGGAAAGTTGAATACAATTACCCCATTTTGACAAATAAAATATTTTTTTTCTGTTGAAATAAGAAACCAGTTTACTTTATAAAGTGAGATGGAGATCTAAACACTCAACAAAATTCGAAAATTTTTGTATAAGAATAAAGAATTAAATTTTCTTGTAAATAATCATCTATTATAGATAAGCCACATCACTGAATGTTCAGCAAGAAACATTTCAGACCACAGCCAGGACAGCAAGGTTTGTTCTACTAGGAAACAAATACCCACAACCTCTTCTGAATTCATGGGACTGTAGTGAGTGTATGGGTAGGACACCTAGGCTTGAAGAATGACATATTAACCATGCTCATTTCCTCCCGTATCTATACAGCTAATGCAAATATGGGCATCTGAAATGTTCATGAGATTAATCCATTTGTGCACCAACAAGATAAGGGAATTTATCTAAAAACTCTTTTCTGAACCCTGAGTTCCCTGTTTTTAAAGACAACAATAGTCTTGCAGCCATAGTCACCTCTTACTTTAGCATAGCTTTGGGGTTGCTTCTTCTGAAAATGGCTATAACTTTCTCCCATACTTGTACACTGAGGCTCACATGCTGTACCAGCCCATTCATCAGACAAAGTAAAAGAAATGGGATAAAGTTAAAGAAAGAAAATATTTCAATATTAGCCCTTCCAGTGTAAATCAGCTTGTGGACCTTCAGTGGGCCACGTGAAAACCTCACGCTCACATTTAATTTGCCCATCCTGAAGTATTTTTCCTCCTAATGCCAAATACCATAATGCTCTCTGTCAGTGATTTGAAATTATTGTATAAGCTACATATCGGGTACACTATTGTTAATGAAATGCACACAAGATGATGAACAACTTCCTTTTCCTGCTGGAGCCCAGCTGCAACCAGGCCCTGTATCCTTGATGCTGTAAATCAGGCCTTTGTACTCCGGGAGGATTCAATCAGCTGCAGGTGTGGGCCCGCCAAGGCCCGCCTGGGATTAGGTAGCAGTATTTGATATGAGATCCCAAACAGCACGAGCAATCTACACACCACATGTGGCCAGTCTTTGGAGAAAGCAAAGGAAAAACGCTGATGAAATGTGGCACAGGACCATGGAATGCAATTTCAAACTTCCACATCTGCAGGAAAGAGAGAAAGAAAGTTCCTAATTTTACAATGATGATGTCATTGAGAATCCATGATAGTGAAAATGATGTGCCAAGGCTTTCATAAATTTAACCACTTAGGATGCTGCTAACTGAAGGTTGAGATGTGTGTGTGATACTTCTTGTTGTAGGTGCATTAAAGTTCTGCAAAGCAATGTGGTGGTCTGCTGCTCTGTCAGAGGGTGTCTGCTTGTGTGTTTGCATGTTTGTGATGTGAACTCACAGACCTAGCACTGACATGACACTTGTATTCTATGCAGATGCAAAACTGAACCATTGCTAAAGCTCATTCACTAAACACTCTGTGTTATTTAAGTGAGGTGATTTGATCAAACTTATTACAGCCTAAAATGGGAAAGCACTTGCCTTCAACAAGTAACAATGAAAATGGTCGTTCGGTTCACTCCCTGAGGTTAAAAGTTGTGAAGAGTTTATTTTTAACATATATCCTTGATATCTGAGGGATAAAGAAATGTTAAAACAGGTCTGGTTTTGTTATTACCATAAAGATAAAATATATTGAAAAGAGCATGTCCTTGATTTCTTTTTCTTTAAAAAAATCTGTTTTCCATTAGCTTATCTTGATGGCTGAAGTTAATCATTATTTTCAGCCATATATGATTTAGATATTATGTCATTAATTCATGTACAATCCATCTGAATAATGATTGTGGTTTTCTGCTTTACAAATTCATCTACTTCACTGAGAAACCAAGAGAGTCAAATTCCATGCAACATCTGGTTTCCATTTTATGTAATTGCTATTTTCAGAGTTATAATCATGTGTTATTGTAAGGACCACAGTGTCAATCATGTTGCTAATGGGGAAAATTCAATGCCTAAATACCTGAGAGAACAAGAAGCTGACTTAAACAGGTGCATTTAGACACTTGGTTTTAAGTATAATTCTGGTCTACTAATTTAAATAAATCATTTTAAGAATAAACTATATTCGTTCCATATCCTCTATTGAACCAAAGTTTAATACAAGCTTTCTACACTCTGAGCCTAGTTTTGTTCCCACTGATACAAAAACAGCGGAACTGGATCCCATGAAAGTTCTACTGCCATTATTCTAGGGCAGGTCTAAATCCAATTGACTTAGCTGACGTCAGTACACAAAATTAAACCACTTTTATGAATATAAGCAGAGTTGAGAGCAATATAGTTCCTTTTAAAGAATATAAAGTTCACATGTGGTTTATTTATCACATCAATAAAAAGGTGCAGAAAATAGACAGATGTAGGACAAAACATTGCAATCATGTTTTCAAGTAAATTGTTTCACAAAAATGCAATGCATATATATCTCTGTGAGCTTAACTTTCGTTTTGATTATATTTAGGGGAATACAAGGTATTCATCAACATTCAGAGTAGTTCCAGCCCAAGGTACAGGTCATGATAGAAAGAGCTCTCCAGTTAGTACTTCTATTTTCTGGTTCCTTTTTTTAAAAGTAATTTTGTTCATGCAAATTTTCAGGTAGAACTATATAGTTTATGATTAAAAAGAAAATATGAAACTAATATACATTTGTATAATATGTGTAATGTTTTATCATGGACAATAATTCATGTATATATATAGTATATACTTACATGTGCTGTATCTTTACATATTCAGGGAGCAAGACAGTATATATTTTTTTTTTTTTTGGGGGGGGGGGAATACATTTGCTTATATTTAAGTATTCACTGATTCACTGTATCAACCAGCAGGTGCTCACTTACTCATTACCTTTTGGAAGAAAAAGGTAAATACATAAAGTAGGTACATAAAATCTTCCTAATCATTGCTTTTGAAAACAAGATAAGGAGAATAGTGACAAAACTTACAACTCTGGCAGCAAATAGCTTCTGTGAAAATTGTGCTTAACAAGATCAGTAAAAGGTGTGGTTTTTTTTTGTTGTTGTTGTTTGTTTTGTTCTTGTTGTTGGTTTTTGTTGCTGTTGTTGTTTTCTGGGATCTTTTGTTTTTGTTTTGTAAGAAAAGGTAGTTGCTCTCCTTTGTCCTGGTGAATACCGTTTTGAAAACATATCAGTTTAAACCAATTAGATGGGACAAAACAAAAAAACTAAAAAAACACAGCAAGTTTCTGTGTTCCTTCTCTGCAGGATGATGTCTCTGGGCCTGGAGACATTTATACACACGTACACTCCTGTCATTGATAACCTTTTGAACAAACTCCTATTTATTTCATCCCACCTCTCCTCCTTAAAACCTTCAGGTACACAGTGGTATAAGTACACAACCCAGGAGTGGCTTCTGTTTAAGGTAAAAGAATTGAGACTGGGAATGTCTTTGCTGACCTCACCCTGAAAGATAATCTCCGCTAGCTCCTCTGGTGAGCTTTTGAAGCTCAGGCTGAGATGAGCTGCCAAGTTGGAAGCTGTGCCTGTTATTGCCATGAGAGCCACAGCGGGCACACCCCAGCTCTGCTTCCCCAGGTGTTCAGCATTAAATTCTCTGCAGTCACATCCGCACAAGTAGTTTTGTATGTATGTGCAGCCGCAGCTCTGAAGGGTGTGGTTGGATCCTTCTCTGGCTTGGATAAATGCCTCTGTGCACTGTGAGGAAAGAGCTGCATTTACCCATCTGGTAATTTTATGGCCACATTAATTGACCGAAAGTAAATTTATGTATTAACTGGTAGGCACATATCAGTCAGCCACGATTATTTACCAGGATGCCTAAGGTGATTAAAGAAGATAAATAAGACTGTGATACTGGATACTATGACACCCAGGAAGCCCTGAGTTGCCGTGCCATCCAAATTTGAAGAAAACAGCCCATTCCTACTAGGAACACACAAGTAAAGGTGATTCACATTTTCACTTTCCGAAGGAAACAACTGACTGAGGTGAAGGTTCTTCTGTGCTACTTGAAGGGAATGCAAAAACATGGAAACATTGTGAATTAAGCCAGAATGTGGTGGAGCACATTGCAACGTATTCCAGAGTATTTTCCCATCTGAGTTAATATGACAAGGTAGCAAATACAAAAATGCATTGTTACACAGGTGAAATGTGGTAGGGGAGTGACAGGTGCCTTGACAGTACTGGGAACCCTCATTGTTTTCATAAGGAGTCCCTGATTTGAGGGGTTGTGTTGGTTTCTCTTTTTCTTTCCTACATCACTTTTCAGCTCAGGATTAAATGCAAACATTAGTTTTCTGTTTTCAAAAATGACGTATCAAGCCAGGAAAAACTCCTGAAGACTTCAAAGCTAACAACTCTGATGACAGAAGGTAAATCAAAAGAATTCCAGATTTATGATTGTTTTTAATCTTTTGGTTTTCAGAGGATGCAGCTCATGATTTGTATTACACAGGGTCAGCAGATATGTAGACATGCTCTGCATTGTGAGTCTCAATGTAAAGCACAAGACACATACTATACTAGAAGAAACTCCTTACTTCTTCAGGTTGTTGTAAGACTAATTGTAATGCTGAATCTGTGGGTAAAAGTTTTGGTATATTATGTTATTAGTTCTCGTAATAAATATTTGCAAAACCTTTCTCTAAAATAAGTAAATTGGTAACATTCTTCACATGCAAATAAACAAGAATTTATTATTATTATTATTATTATTATTATTATTAGATTTTACTCTGATTTTTCTTTTCAAAAGTATTATATTCCTCAGTTAAAGCAATAAACAAGGGTAATTACCTACTCTTCCTGAATTTACTTACTTTTGTCATGCAAATCAACTTTAGATTGACATGTCTGAAATATCACCAACATGAATTTTGTCATCATTTATTAAAACAAAGGGAACAAAAATATGTACACAAATAAATCTTCAAATCAAAATATAGCAGAGAAAAAAATCTTATTGCAACTCATGACAGTGAAGCAAAACAAAACAAATTTGGCATTTTCCATCTCAGAGATGAAGATGAATGTATGATAATTTTCACAGATCTTCAAACAATTAATTAATCCAACAACAATAATTTCACTAACATCTTCTAGAACCAAAAGTTTTTCAAGACACATTACATGTATTACTTATACAAGACTATTTTTATTTTTACAACATCAGAGTCAGCATAAAGTTAAACAATAAACTGTAAGAGAATTTCTTATCTTTGTAAACATCTTAGTTTGTATTTTGAGTATGCAGTCATGTTGTTTCTCAGTTATTGGCAATGAAGTGTCAGTCTCAGTCCATTTCTTGAGTTATTACTGTAGTATTGCACTATGACCTCAGTAGAGGAAGCCTAATTTTCATAAATAAACATACAATCAACAAAGTTCCAGAACAATATTTTGTAATTGCCTTCAGTAGGTGATAGTTTCACACTGCTGATTTTGGACTTCCATATCAGGTGATACTCAGAACACCCACATTTAGGTTTTAGGTTGGGGGTTTATATGGTCGGGGGCAGAGCAAGCCACTTCTATTAAGGGTGTTCAAGTTTGATACCATTGATAACAATGTGAATACCCTAGGCATCCATGAGCTGGTGTAATCATTTACTTGATAGTTTCCTGATGTGGCCATCATTTTTAAGCATATTTGAATTAGGTGTCAATGGAGTATCCCTTATTTTCTTTTTTAAACTTTACCTGTCCTACTGCTAACTAGATGCCCTAAATAAACTATTAGTGAAAGACATTAAAACACACAAAAAATTATCTTGTGTTGCTAAATTAGCTGAATGAACATAATTCTTAAAGATTCTGAGGTATCTGAACATTTATGTTTGAGAATTTCAAGGTGAGTTTGAGTTGTATAAGCAAAAGGAAAATATAGGTACTTAGCACAGTTTTACATGGCCTAAGGTATACCACCACTTCCACCACCTCCACAAGACTCCTCAAATATATGTGAGTTCCTGGCATGATCTGTGTTATATGTACAACAGACTGTGTATAGTTTGAATATATAAACACATTATAGATGACACCAAACAAGTATGTCTATGCAGCTGAATTTTGTCAATGAGATTCAGATCACTGCAAGGGATCATAAAATCATAGAATGGTTTGGGTTGGAAGGAACCTTAAAGATCACCTAGTTCCAACCCACCTGCCATGGGCAGGGACACCTCCCACCAGACCAGGTTGCTCAAAGCCCCATCCAGCCTGGCCTTGAACACTTCCAGGGATGGGGCATCCACAGCTTCTCTGGGCAACCTGTTCCAGTGCCTCACCACCCTCCATAAGAATTTCTTCCTAATATCTAATCTAAATCTACCCTCTTTCAGTTTAAAGCCATTAACCCTTGTCCTATCACTGTACTCCCTCATAAGGAGTCCCTCTCCTTCTTTCTTCTAGTCCCCCTTTAGGTGCTAGAAGGCTGCAATTAGGTCTCCCCAGAGCCTTCTCTTCTCCGGGCTGAACAACCCCAATTCTCTCAGCCTGTCCTCTTAAGAAAGATGCTCCAGCCATTTGATCAACTTTGTGACCCTATTCTGGACTCACTCTAATAGGTCCGTGTCCTTCTTGTGTTGGGGGCCCCAGAACTGAATGCAGGGCTCCAGGTGGGTTCTCACAAGAGCAGAGCAGAGGGGGACGATCACCTCCTTTGACCTACTGACCGCACTGCTTTTGATGCAGCCCAGGATATGGTTGGCTTTCTGGGCTGCAAGCGCACATTGCTGCCTCATGTTGAGCTTCTCATCAACCAACAACCCCAGGTCCTTCTCCTCAGGCCTGCTCTCAACCTGTTCTCTATCCAGCCTGTATTTTTGCTTGGGATTGCCCTGGCCCAGGTGCAGGAGCCCACAGGTGGCTTTGCTGAACCTCATGAGGCTCACACAGGCCCACCTCTCAGGCCTGTCCAGGTCCCTCTGGATGGCATCCCTTCCCTCCAGCGTCTCAATCACACCACACATCTTGGTGTCATCTGCAAACTTGCTGGGGGTGTACTCAATCCCACTGTCCATGTCACCAACAAAGATGTCAAACAGTGCCAGTCCCAATAACAACCCCTGAGGAACACCACTCATTGCTGATCTCCACTTGGACATTGAGCTGCTAACCACAACTGTTTGAGTGTAACTGTCCAGCCAACTCCTTACCCACCAAGTGGTCCATCCATCAATTGGGGCATTATGTTTAGTCTACTAAAACCCACTATGAGTAGTAGCCAGTGTAGTCAGAGAGGCCCAGGCTCAGGTAATTGTAGCACTCATTAAGGTACCTTGGTCTGAAAGCTGAAATCCACCAACGTCTCATCTCTAATCATAGTAAGAAAGCTTTTCCCTGTAGAAACTGAGCAGATATAGGCACAGATTATCCTGAGTCAGAAAGAGGTTGACCTCAATGTCCAGACTTAAGCTTAACATCCTCATTGACATGAAGAGGACTTCACATTAAGTCTTATGATGCTTACCTTACTCAGAAGACTAATATTAACGTGGAGGTTCTTGGTGCAACTCAGCTGCCTTAATAGAAACCATGAACACCATCTGAGAAATCCTCTGAAACATCCACATGAGGCTGGCAGCTCTGACAAAGAACCTTGTGGATCAGCAGCAGGGGGCTGGGCAGGATCCTGTACTGACTTTGAAGGATACAAGATAACATTAGTGGGCAATGAAATCAAACCATCTATGACCAAGCCCCAGCTATGAAGGTGCACATTTGTTCCAGGCACAGTATGATTTCTATCCTTAACACTCTGGTGATCACAAATCACAGAATCACAGAATGGTTGAATTTGGAAAAGACTTCTGGAGATCATCTAGTCCAACCCACTTGCTCAAGGAGGGTCCCCTAGAGCACAGTACTCAGAATTGTGTCCGGGCTGCTATTGAATATCTCCAGAGTACAGATTCCACAACTTCCCTCAACAATCTGTTCTAGTACTCAGTCACCTTCACAGTAAAGAAGTTTTTCTTCACGTTCAGCTGGAATTTCCTGTGTTGCTGTTTGTGCCCATTGCCTCTCATCTTATCACTTGACACCACTGAGCCCCATCCTGATGATGCCCAAGAAAGATTTTTTTTAATTTGCATGGAGAAGAAGACATCATGGTAAATAAAATAATAAATGAAAACAGATGAAATTATTTAGGAGAAAAATATAGTTTAAATAGTAAAATCATATTCCTAACATCAAGGTCTACCTGCCAGTGGAACACTTTCCCAAGGGAACTCATGGTAGAACCATTGATCAACCATTTAAAACAAGGCAAAACAAAACTTTTAAGAACAAATATTTCTGTAGGGAATGATTCTGTATGTGCAAGCAAATCAGCATGATGACCTCTCAGCTCTAGTCCATAGATATTTTCTTTGAGTGTGTGATACCAGGTAATGAATGTATAGACTCAGTGTAAAAATTAGCTGGCTTAAGAGGATTTAAAAAGTAAACATGTGGAACACAGTTTGAAATATTCATGTTTTCCTCTCATAACAGGCCAATGTAAATATTATTCCACATGTTATCAAGTAATTCCAAAGCTAAGTGTACTCACCCCAAGAATGGTCATGATCAAAATCTAACAAAGTCGTTCTGAAAGGGCTCAGTGTATATAGATTAAAGGTAGCCCAAAGGAAGATGTGACTCCATTCTAGCTCTTTGGGGGAGAACTGAGAGCCACTTGCTCTTGCTAGTTCAATAAACTATTCCAACTTCTAGTCCAGTCTGAGCTCCAAGCAACCCGTATGTGAGACAAGGAACAACCTGCTTATGCTTTTACCTCTCAGAAAGGCCTTATTCGTGATGCTTAAGCAGAACTTGGAGAATGCACATGGACACTGCTTTCTAGGTAGAGCACACTCATCACAGCAGCTTTCATCCAGACTGAAGGACACAACTGTTTACAAAATGAAGAATGGTAGGATCAAGTACTGAGCAGTGGTATGATTTTCATTCAGCCTTCAAGGCTTGTACTGTCCCCATGACTATTGTATTCAACTGTGCAGTGGCTCAGCTCCCAGAAAAGAGGAAAGCAATGAGTTCCCTTCACCTATATAGCCAGCCTGCTTAATTGCTGTTTATTGGGAAAACTCTTCAGAGAATAGCAAATATCCATTTGAATTCCTCCCACTAGGGAGGTCACTGGGTACAAGTTTTCAGTTCTGAGCAATTGTACCAATGCAGATAATAAAGTAAGATTGTCTCTGCTTCACATTGAAGCAGGTGAAGATTCCTAGTCAACATTCAGGATTTAGGGACTGTAGCTTGAAAGAAGATGCTTCCTCCACATCTCTGTACTTTGTCTATCTTTTTGGCTAGTTTTAGACAGCTCCTACTCAACCGTCAGGAGTAAGGAATGACTCAGTGGAAGTCATTCCATTCAAAATATGAACACATGCCTCCATATAAGAAAACTATGTATTTAGACTCCCCTCCTCTGTCCAGATACATACTTATCGACATTGTACTGCCAGAAATAGATGCCCAGAAAGAGAATTCTGAACCTGACCCAATGGGAAATAATAATGACATGCCTATCACAAGCTAATAATAACATCACAAAAGGGGCAAACAATCTTTTACTACTTACATTTAATTTTGGCTATATTTACAGATTTTCAGTGAATTAGCTTTCTTTAGATGCCATAGCTGGAAAATATTCCTGAGAGATGAAAACAAAAATTTTTATTGTTCCTGTGTATGTGTGCTACTCTACTTAAGTCAGCAGTTATATTCCCTCATCCCAATGATGAATTTCTTCCAAAACCTTAACTGTAAATAATTAACTCCTGATGGGCAGAACCCATCTCTTAGTTAAGCTTCTTTAATCAGTTCATTGTTAAAAATATTCTCTAGGTTTCGCTTCACAATCTGTTTCTGGAACAACATTATTGGTAGTGAAAAATCTTTGCTACCGGTTACAATACTTTCATCAGCCCCATAAAAGGAAGAGAAGCTGCATCAGCAGGAATCATTTATGGAGGAAACTTCTGGATATGCACACAGCTTCTGCAGGATGCTGAAAGCTCATATCTTTTAGTCAATCCAAGATTCAGAAGCAGGGGAGTATGTGACTTTAGCATTGCCAAATCTCATAATTTGCATCCTGAGTCTTATGACAGTTTGCTGTTTCTTTTCCATTAAGCTTCAGCTCCTGGGGTCATATGATTAAGCAAGAATCTCAGCTTTCCTCCTATAAAATAAATAGATTCCAGTTTCTAGACCAGAACTGCAAGCTAGAAAAATGAACCAGAAGAAACTAGGAGTTTCCCAGTTTTATGAAGTCATGTGATTTCTGAGTACTTTTTTTTACTATTAGGAGACCAGTACAATTTCTGAATGCCAAGGGCTGGCAGTCTCATGGCTCTCAGATCTCACTGCAAACAGGGAATGAAGGTGTTTACTTGGAGGGTTGCTTTACAGCATGACAAAACCCAGAGAAGATAACTGAAATGCTGGACCAGTTGTTAAATATATACTATCAAAAGGCCACCTGCCTGGCAGATCAAGGCAATGAATCTCTACAGAAATATTGAGGGTGCTGATTTTTGCACTTCCTTGACTTCAGTATGGTTTTACTTAACACATACACCTGTGAAATTGAAATCAATCTAACCATAAGTGATACTTAAAAAAAAAAAAAAGGAAAAAAAAAAAGGAAAACTAAACAGAAAAAATGACAGAGTTAACAGGACCAGCAGTACACCGGTAAAAATAGCTGATGAACCTTGCCAGCTGTTGAAAAACTGTCTGTGGGATCAGTTCCTTTGTTCTTCTCTAATAATAGTTTTAGTTTATGTTTCTTTTTTTTCCTTCTTTTCTTTTACTTTTACTGTTTTCATTTCGCTTTGATGTCAAAAACAGCCACAGCTGCAATACCAAAATTATTGTTCCTACTTTCATACACAAGTTCATGCACTCAGAGGCAACTTTCTTTATGCATACACATCACATGTGGAAATACATATTAACACATATAAATATATACATGCAACAGCACATACATTTTTGTGAATGTATCCTGATGTCAAATGACTACCAAAAAATGAACTGTTTTGCCTAACAAAAAAAATATATATAATCTTGAAGATCCTTTTAATTATAACCTTCTAATAACACATAAGAACTACTTCAGCTCTGCAAGTCTCCTCCAAATATTTCAGTTCCCTATGCAGATATTACTCACTTATTTTTTCATTTTAATAAATGTTATAATTGCAGCAGATACCCTGAGCATCCTAAACAGCCTTTTAAATGTGAACTAACAAATTTCACAAGTATAACATCAACCCAGATTAGCAGCAATATAAAAATAACAGAAATAAACCTTCACAGATGCACAGTACCAAGTAACAGAACCCCTCTTATCCTGCTTTGTCTAAAGCAGTTCCTCACATGCAGAGGAGATAAGATAGACCCTCCATGGTGCTCTGAAGTCTAAAGCTCTGAGCATATTGAGAACATGAGGTTGTAGAGTAACTTCCAAGAGCCAGAACTCTCCTAAATTTTTTTTCTCATTTCTTAAGTCTCATGAACCTCCTGTGATGCTGATAGATATAATTATTTGTTTTTTGATGGAAGGAAAGAGAAGAACTGGGAAATGTAAATGGCTTATTCAAGGTGACACAGGAAGTCTGTGAAGAGCAGTAAATTGAACCCAGGTCTTCCAACTCCCTGTTCAGTCTTTACATCAGTCACAAAACCTTCCTTCCTTTGGATATTTAAAAACAAAAACATTTATAACTTGAAAAACAGTTTCTTTCCTCATTCATCAAATGGGATGCCTGAAATGGTTTTATTCCGTTTGAATTCAACTTACTGCATAGTCCCAATTATCACACTATTTCTTAAAATACTAAAATGATAAGAACTCCTAACTTCTGGAGCACAACTTAGGAAAATTAGGAGAAAAATATATCAAACCAACTCAGGTCACTGAATCATTTTCTCAAGTGGATCAGGCACTAATCCAAGCAAATAAACTTAAGATCGTTGTTGCAACAATTTGGACAACATAGTCCAATACAACTACACAAGAGAATAGGAGCAGGGCTCACAATTTTTTAGTTCTGTTTCTAACTATTGTTGTTATTATTATTGTTATTATACAGCATAAAAAAATGTTTCAGGATTTCATAGCATTTGTATTTCACAAGTAATATAATAAATACAGATCCTACATTCTAGAGTTTACATTTGAAGAGACGAGATCTGCCACAGAGATGGTGAGTATTCTTTGGTAAATCACATCTATTTTCTATTTTATTGTGAATGGATGATAATCACTACTACTTCACAAGCAGCTCAATTGCAATACCTAAATAAAAAGGTGAGGAGGTTATTCTGTCCTTACAATTTATGATAGAGACACTGGGGCCATTTGCAAGAAAATAGACCACAGGACTGAACTCTGAAATTAGAGCTAAATCTCTAAATAAACATTATCTTTCACAGAAATTAACCAGCTCAGAAATATAAATATCTTTACATGTATTAAGTTTATATGTGTATAAATATTGAGTTAAAAAATCAGAAAGAGGATTAGTAACTATGTCAGAATGGATACACACATGCATGTGCATATGTGCTGAAAATACTGCTTTCTCTTGGAAATGTCTCAAGAATGGTTTCAAGTGCTAAAAATCATTACCATTGCTTCACCTTACCAGGAAGATAAAGGAAATTGTTCCAAGTATCTGAATAAAGAAATATAGTTTATGGATGTGACAAGAACACAGCAAGCAGCAGCAACATCTTATTTGAAGTTTTTAACCATTTCTGTATTTCTCTTCTAAATTACTCCCAGCTCCTTTTATAATGCCAGCAGCCAGAGTGAACTCTCCTTCCTTTCATCCTGTCTGTTTCCTCTGGACACTTCCCATCTATGCTAAAAACATTTCACAATGTTCATTGGTGCTGTAGATCTACAACAGGAAACAGCTGGTATGGGCGGCCTGCAGGCACAGGACAGCAGGCAAGATGGGACTCAGATCGTAGCACTGAAACTCCTGTGAGTGTGTTCTGTGGCTTCAGGTTATTACACAGTGAACATTACCTAAAAACAGTAGCATGGTAATCAGGGGAGGCAGAGCCCTGCTGTAAAACAATGCTGACCTCTGACAGGTGGGATGGATCATACGGTAAGAAGAGGAAAATAGGATCTACTTTCTAGCCAAGTCTCTCTGTCACAAATGTAGATGGCTGGCAATCCATTTTATCAGTGTGCTCTGCAGACACTGAGTTCATACTTTATGATACAGCAGGAAGCAATCGTTTGGATTTTTGTGGGGGGAGGTAGATTATTTCAGTTGCAGCTGGAGCCATTGCCAGCACAGCAAGAGCAGCTCCAGCTTCCTCTTGAATTTTAGTTTTCCTGGAAAAATATCACATGTTGTTGACCAGTCTTCCTGCCTCAGGGAAGAGGACCTAATGGGGGAAAGTCAGCTTCTCTCATATTCCTCCAAGGACTAACCATTTTTCTTACTGGAGGGAGGAAAGGACAGAAAAAGCCCAGTTTCCCAGTGAGCAAATTCTTAAAACTCTAAACTTGTAGCTCTTGGGTGTCCCTTCGCCAGACCTCCTCCTGTTAAGCAATGGAAGAATCCTGAGATGGACATCCTTATTTTGAATGGAGAAGTAAGTGAGACAGGGGAAGATGGCTACTTCTAGGATCTCTAAGATGGACAAAAATGATATTAGGAAAGTAAGGGAAGAAGTAAGTATATATGTCTTTGGAGGTGAAAAAGAACTGCTTGGAACGAAGAGATGAGTGGTGACAGAACTGATGATGCTAGAAATGATAGGAGAGCTCTGGAAAAGGTTGCTGAATCATCTGATCCTATACATTTGAGGGAACTGGGACTAGGGTGACCTTCTAGGGGACAAAGTGCTCTGAGGCTGAAAAGGGATGAGAAGACTACCAAAGACTTAAGACAGAACAAACAATTCAATATAGTAATTTTTAAAGAAATTAGCTGAAATATACTTATGGAATTAGTCTCACAGTTTTGCAATCCAGACTTGTGATTTCTGATCTTTTGGAATTGTCAACACTGTATGCAGAGCATAACCACAAATGTAATATAGCTTTTTGTATGTGGGCAAGGAAGAACATTAAAGTGTCTCTCAAAGTATTTACAGCATTAATAAAATGCATTTATTTTCCCATCTCCCAGAAACCACGTTCGTGAAGAAGGATAGTCCATCAAAATCATTTCCAGGAGAAGCCCACCATAAGCTTGAGCAGCTGGTTAAGGGTTTTTCTGTTCTTGCCAATCAAATAAAATTTACTTGTTCCATTTATTATGCTGCTTCCGTTTTCTTATCTCTTTAGGCTGGGACTTGTTGTTCCACTTCCATGGTCTAAGATGAAATAATATACCCACATGGCTTTTCTGTGCTTTCAAGCATCACACGCCAATGTCCTCCCACATTCATTGGTTCTCCAACACATTGCTCAACCATTCTGTTGTATACACAGAACACAGAGATGGAGATCAGTACTTAATACAACCTAAGAGGAAAGCAGACAATTTTCAAAGGGGACTTTTGTAGAAAGGCAAAAAATATCTTAATTTTTTTTCTGTTCTTTATGCTGTTAGTATTCTTGTGACTGCTGCAGTCTATTCAAATAGAAAATTTGGTTTCTTTTGCTGAAGTTGAATTACACAAATGATTGTATTGTTTTTATTTGACCTCTCTCCTTTCTAGCCCAGACCATTTTACCATTCACCCTTCTGTCACTTTGTCATCCTATCAATTCAAACTACAAACACTATCACAGGGAAGACTTTTCATTTTATTTCAGAATGGGTAAGGCAAGGGACAATCATTGAACAAACATGACCTATTAAATTCCCATAAGGAACAAAATTTAATAATTTTGTTTGGAACAGGTTGTATGAAGATCTTAGCATCGCAATCACGGTTGATCCCAAATCCATGGTCACAGTGGGGCAAGTGTAATAACTCCATGACAGAATCAGAATTGTTTGTGTTTCATCTTTTTTCTGCTGTTTTCCACTTGACAGTACCCTGTGCAAAGGGAGAGAAGGAAAAGGAGAGAGATTTTTGAGGTCTGTAGGTCTGGCCAACTAGGACACCATGACTTGTGGAGTACATACACCAATGTATACCCACATCTGGTATGAAGTCAACATATACAGAATTGTTTTGTCAAGGTAAGTTCTCTGTTTTATTTTTCCTCAAATACAGTCCTGAAATATTTCTCTGAGGCAAGGTGTGAGGCTTTTGCATTACAGCTTCCATAAAGAGCAGTTTAAACAGGTGAGTAGAAGAGCAGCACAGCTAAAAAAAAATAAAAAAAAAAATATACCAAGTAGCCAGAAGGTAGTGATTTGGCCTGAGACATCAGCTAATATCACCAAGTGACCTTTCACTAGTTGTTTGACCATTTTGTGCCTTAGCAAGTTCAGCTGGAAATAAAAGCAAGACTTCACTGGAAACCAGACATTGAGTGTAAACTGCGGTTTCCTAGATAAATAAATTACAAAAGAAAGTTTTATAGGAGTCACACGGCCAGTGTCTAGCACTTTGAACAGACAATGGGTAACAAAAACCGTATGTGGGAATGCTGTGTGGCAACACTGCTGTACTACAGATTCCCCATCCAAATTTGCAAATGGTCTAAACAGGTCTTATTTCTGAGCCTTTGAAATGACAGTGAGCCAAGATAAGATCCCCTTGAGGCAGTACCCTCACAGCAGCGTTGCAACCAGTTGCAGTAAGATATTTCACAGAGCTGAGTAATACTTGATGGCCAGAAGTGGGACAAAATTTATCCCTTCATACCATAAACAAGCATGGTTCTAATCAGCCTTACTTTTCCTCTTACAGCACTACTTCCCACTGACGAGCATTTACTCCAATGAATTACCCTATTGAGCTCAATGGGATTTTCCTCAGTAGTATGTGATACGGCAAATTTAAGGATGTTCCTGCCTCAGCCAGTGACTGGGATTTTGAGCATTTTCTTCCAAATTTGGTCATGTAAGTAATCATTTAAGTTTGCATGCGTGGAAAATGTTGCCCAAGTACTCAGGGAAAGCATATCAAGAAGACAAACTCCTTGAGTCCCAGCTGACCAATTTATCTCACAAATCCAAACAACAGCCAATTATTTTTAACTTTTATGTCATCAGACTTTCTAGATGCTTGTCATCTCTGATGAGATGTGCTTTAGCAGTCAGTCTCAGATTGCTTGCTACTATAATGACATTCCCAATTTTGATATGGTTAGTCATGTTTCATTACTGACCACAACTGATATTTGGAGCCTAATGTTTCAAAATCATTTGTATGCATTTATTCAAACTCAGTAAAGCTTATGGAACTCCGGAGATGAATGTTGCAATGGAGGAAATATGAGGTACTCAGGATACCTTCACTTCATTCCTAGTAGGAGTGTGGCATCTCATAAAATTTGCTGCCAAAATTGAGACCCTTAGCAGTCTATTGGGATTTACTAGCTAAGTATTCTGTCTCTTCCTGGGAATTTTGCACTCTCGTTCCTCAGGACTCCACCCTACAACTCTGCTACAAATTATCAGCATACTGGACTCCAGCCTAGACCCACTTGTTTCACGTTTGGTTGATTGATGTGTGACACCAATTGAAGACCATGTGTCATGTCATGGAGCCTACAACCTGTATGACTTCTTGGTCAAGTGCTGTCTCCCAGTCACCACGTAGCCAGAATGGTGGCACATGCTGATAGCTCACCTGGCCCCCAACTGTACCAAGATCCCCCTTACGCACTGTAACTCGCATCAAATCCTGCCAGCCCTTTATTTTTTCTTTCTCAAACTAAAACTTTTCAGAGGGATATCCCTGGCAGAAAAAACGTGACTGTCAGCTGCAGGGAGCCACTCACTCTCTTGCTGGGAATCTTATTGTTTGGCAACCAGCTTTCAACTGACTCAGAATCGTACTGAATTGTTTCCACTCTGGTCAAAGCTAGAGAGCATTGCCAACAGACACAGATGGGGTTGTCAAGAAAATTTGAAGTGCTGATATGGCCACGTGCAGACTATGACTCACAGTAGAAGACTATCCTCTGTAGATCAGCTGAGTCTAGGCTGACAATTTTGCCACCAAGAATGCTGTGACTTGGCTTATGCAAACACTAGTAATATTTATGTGACCTACATGATTAAGGGTCACACAAAAGAATTCTAGATCATTACTCTTAGAGTGTAGTCTACATGTCTCTAATTCAAAGGGGGTTTAACTATTAAATCAGCAATACAAGGATAATGCATAATAAAGCTCATTTCTCAGAATTAAAGCAGATTTTTACATTATATGTTTCCTATAAAGGACCTTTAGGGGAGCCTTGTCAGTGACTTGCATAGGCAGAGCCCTACAAGATACTGGAATAACACCAGAAGAAATTGTGTTCAAATTGTCAGGGACTTGACAGGAGCAGATATTGCACTACTGGTAACACACAACGTGGACGATAGCTATAAGCCCATTTTGCCTTCTTCCATCTTTTTACAGCCACCTCATTTTCTGTCTGCAGAGCAGAACGCACAGGCAGTTCTTGCTGTGAGAGGTCCTTTCTCTGGCTTCACGTGTGGCCAAAGAAAAAGAAATTTCTTAATATACACACAGTTCTTTCCCTAATTGCTTTCACAAAAGATGATCACAATGCAGCTCTCTGAGTGTGTGTGAGTGAGTTTCATTCCAGATTGCTGGCTATCTATTGTTTTCCTCCTTGCTGTGTGAAAAGAGCAATTCTGTATATAAAAAGCCTTTTGGGAGAAACATGTTTTTTTTCCCCAACAGTGAGCAGATGGCCCACAGATTTTGTACATCATTTGTAAATTATTTCAAAGTCTATTTATCTATTCCAAAGAGATTACTGGAATCTACATCTGCATTTTCATGTAATTGTTTCCATGTCACATGAATGAGGCATAAGAGGGTTACAAAGAAATGATGACCACCTATAACATAGCTAGCTGACATCTGCAAGAATTTGGGGAACCTATCTGCTAAACCCTTCCTTACTAAACCTCTTTCCTTAGTCCTTATTACCTTTTTTTTCTTTTTTTTTTCTTTTTTTGCCAAGAAAGAGCTAGAAATCAGCGTTACTGAAAAATCTTCTAGTTTATAAATCATTGACTCACAGAAATTAGAGCAGGAGGGACCTCAGAAGATCATCTGTTCCATTCTCTGGAGGTAAGAAAAGATCATTTCTGCCCTAAACAGCCTTGGCAGATGTTTATTTACCTTGTTCTAAAAAAGAACTGGAAGGAAAATATTAAAAAAATCCTGGTTATTGAAAGAAAAAAAGCAGGAATAAATGTGAAGTATTATAAGCTCAGAGATTTCACCTGAGATGTGAAACGACTTTTCTAGGATATCAGAAAAAAAAAAAGGAAACTTTTATAAGATCATGACCACTATAATTATCATGACCATGATTATATCTATTTTTCTTCAGTACAAACTAGGTTGCTTGTCTGTTTATGGAGGCAAAAAGTTTTTAAAGCAGATTGTCAGTTCTTCAGATGAGGGAGCAAGAGATAAGGTCTTTTCAGAGGTAACTTTAGGGATAGGCCAGAGGTAGCTGAGGCAGAATAATTATGGGCATTCATGTGGTAACAGACAGCTTCTGACATAGCCTCAAATAAGCAAATGTCACAAGTCTGCTTTGAAGAAAGTGTAAGGACAAGGCTCTGATTCCGTGATTATAACATAGACACATGCAGCTGAGCTCAACAGATCATTTAAGGAAAGGCTTGAATGAGGAGAGGATGGAAACCTGTTGGGTAGACCAGGTCAAGGGAGCTCTTGTAGGAAGTTCTCTAACAAGTAAATTTTTAAGCCATATTAAAATGCAAACTGTAAAGATCTCAGCTCAGTATTAAAGATTGAAAGGTGACTGGATCATTCAGTGCAGAAGCTCATGGATGAAAAAGATAACTTGTGAGGGAGGGAGAAGGGAGGTACTCTCCATCTGGTTGATGAAATAAACGATAGTTTTATATGGGAAGATAGAATCAGATTTATGTAAGTCAAATTCAACTTTTCAAAAAAATGTGACAATTCTGCATCTTACAGGAAGTATGAATTAAAATGGTTGTCTAGTTAAACCATTATACTTGGGAGAAACTATTTGACCAGCTTTGGAAAAGCACTGAGAACCCTGATACATGATAATTCTACCTGATGATTTACTTCCAGGCATTAGTTTTATATCAGGCTATAAAGACTTGTGAGAAGTTCTCCAAAGGGCAAAAAAAGCGTGAGGAATTTACATAGAGACCAATCCTTATGACTGGGGACATGGACTAGTTATCTTAGTCACACCTTTCCAAAAAGATGCTTATCAAATCCAAACCTGAGATAATATTGATATTAATTCTATGTATTCCAATGTTACCCAGATATGTTCTCATCCATTACACACAGGACTTCCTGTCTTGAGAATGCAGCCACAGTTAAGAATAGATATCATAGCCTGTTTATCAAGGGACAAATGAGGTCACTGGGGAGCTCTACTGAGGATTCCACTTGAATGCCAGGAAGTATGCTGTGGTCTCAATATAACCCAAGACATTGGGAAGACAGAGTCCTGAAAAGCTAACACAGGATACAAAAAGCTCCTCATTATTAAGAAATAAATAAATAAATAACAGTGAACCTAGATCCATAAATAAATAAATAAAAGGGGAAAGAAAAAAAAAAAAAGAAAGAAAAATGAACTCTGCTTGAGTGCTCCTAGGCTCTGAGTGCTAGGAGTGTGAATAGTCAATGATCAGAGAATCCCAGAGAAATTACGAGAATGCTCTTTCCAACCTCCTAGCAAAAAGGTGATACAGTCCACTGCACACATTGAGATCTGTGTTTTTCAATCCTCTGTAAAGTTTAGAGAACTGTAAAACTAGTTGCTAAAATGAACAGATAATCTGCCTTTATCTCTCAGTACCTTAACTCTCATGTACCCTTCCTAAGGGGTAACCAAATGCTTAAGTCTAACCTAACTCTCTGCACTCAGTGTATGACTATCTGCTCTTTTCTGTACTTAAGCTCTGCTAAATCTCCGTGAAATTGTACTGTACAAAGTAAAATATGTAAAATCCTATTCTAAGTATATTTTAAATTCAGTTTAGATATTTGCCCTTAATCTGAGGATTTTTTCTGGTGTTATTAAATTTCCTTGTTCTGTGTTTATGGAAGCAAAGTGCATGGGTCAGGGTTAAGATGAAAAAAAAAAAGAATGGGAAGGACCCCATCTTGGAGAGAAGAAAATGTATTATTCACTTATTTTTTCATTCACCTTTATGTCTGTTGGTGTCTTTATTATTACAAGAATCACACAGTAACCATAAATATTCATAGTGCTGTATGTTCAGCAGACAGTTTGCAAATATGGATTTGATATGGAAGGAGCATCTTTTCCTTTTGAATGTGTGTTCTGCTTTGCACAAAGAGGCCCAAATCCCTGACCAAGGATCTGTTAAACTTTGCTGTCACAAAGATGAATCACTCTGGTCTGTCACCAGCTCAGAGTCCATAACAAGCTTTAGAATGTCCTGAAATTGTCCAAATGGAATTTGTTTAGTTTTTTATAATAGAAGAAATGTTTATGAATTTCTTCAACATGCAGACCTCTAGAGCTACTGAACCAATCTATTTAAAACTTGGCTTGCACTTGAGCACTCAATGGGACATACATAAGTCAGGCTTTAAGTACAATTTTTATTGTTGTAGCAGCTGTTAAGAGCATATTGTTTCACACTTAGAACTACAACAAAGTATTTTCGACTAACTTCCTCAAAACATTTGCATGTGGGTTTAAGACAAAGCAGAACATTTCAGTTTAGTAAGAATTAATTTGTTAGAAAGAACAAGGAAAGTGAATTCTGTATCCAAACCAGAACAGACAGAAAGTGAGACTGGACAAGAGGAAAAGTAGCAAGTACTGAAAAACACCCAGATCATAAATTTGACATTGACATAGACTTTATAAAGTACTAGAGAAAACCCTTCAGATAATCTATTGGATGATCAGTTATGGTTTTTTGGTTTGGTTTGGTTTGTTGCCGGTGTGGTTTTTTTTGTTTGGTTGTTTGGTTTTGTGTGTGGTTTTTGTTTTGTTTTGTTTTGTTTTTTCATTTCCAGCCTTAATGATCTTTTTTTATAGATCTGTGATAATAGCCAGTGTTTCTGCAGAAAATCCAATTTGATACAGTTTCCCACAGTCAGCAACCCATGTTAACTTGACTACGAACTCCTAAAACTGGAACTTCACCAAATACTGGTTTCTCCCAAAAGAAAGTAGTCAATATTTTTATCACTAGTACCAATTTTTTTCCTTTATTATTGTAATCAGGTGAAGCACATGTAGGAAAAGTGTTCCAAATACACAAATTCTAAGGAAACCATGCTCCAAGTAGGGGCAGGAGCAAAAGGAATGCACATGGGACTCCTTGGGGGTCCTGGCTTGGGAGTGAAAGCGATGTGCTTCTACTTGGTGCAGAAATATATTTCGGGGAAAAGTGGAGATGAAATTTCCCTTGGGAATCTAATCCAGAAAGAAGAGTTTGGGGTTGCACAGAGTATTCTTTAAACACTGCATATCTTGAATATCCTTATTTTGATAATTATAAACATCCCATCATGGTACAAATCTTTAAGGTTGAGAAATGCTAATTACACTGTAGTTCAATAAATGCTTGGAGGAGAATAGGAAAAAAAATCAAAAAAACAGATGAGTTATTTTTGTTATTTTTTCCAATATTCCTTCCTCTCCTGCTTTTCTGCCAAGTCCCAAGTGCACTTTCAAAACACATGTTGCACCTACATTATGTTATTCAGACATTTTATACCACAATTTCCTTGACTGTAAACTGTTTATGTTAGTACTGCATGATGCCAAGACTTTCTGAAGAGTTCTGCACAGGGATCAGAGAGTTGTTATGTTGCCCCAAGAGCAGACCCAGAACACTGATAATGGCCAAATCACATCCGCAGTTATGGTTTTCAGAATATTCTGGTTTGATCTTTACTCATTAATCAGGCAAAACTCTGACTGATCAGCATCTGAACACAAAGCAGTGGATTGATTATTTCCTTTGCAGAAAGGTCCATGTTTTAAATTTAGTGTTATAGGACCCGACAACATCCGGTACAAGTTCTCCTCATCGAGATTTAAAAATTCTCTTCACCTTTGCCTTGGACACACATGAAGAGGAAATAATCTTTATCAAACTCTTGTGGGGCTTTTTTTTTTTTTCTTGCTACATATTTGGATCCAGATCTTATGCCTATAACTTTTTAAATCTACTTTACTCTTACCAATGATTTTTTCAATATACACACTTATTAGAACTAATGAATACTTTTTTGTTTGTTTGTTTGTTTTTGTTTTCAACTCTCTAGCTATTTTATTCCTGTCTGGGAAAAATAAATAAAATCAAACGTTTAATGCATAGCCAGCTTCCTTTACATCATTAACAGGAATGCTGAGGCCTAATCTAATTATAGAACCTGTCATTAAGCAAATTCCAAAGCAAATTCTGTTCAGTGTATTGTATTGTATTTCCCCAAACCGAATGTATATACCTTCAAGTAAACTTGTGGCTTCTTCTTTTCAATATAAAGTGAATTTTCTAATGATATCAGGTTAACCGGAGGCACTAACATTCTGACCCTTTATCATGTATGACGTAACTTTTCCAGAAGCTCCCAAAATCCTAATCTGGAGGAAATAATTAGAATGAGAGCATCATTCACAATAGGATTGCCAGCAAGTCACATACAGAACACATCTATAAGCATTAATTAAATTTAAATGCAAAATCAATTAAATTTAAACATCAATTGAATTTAAATGCACCATTCATTCCATTTAAAAATGCAGCCACAATAATAATAATAATAATCCCTGCAAGAAAAAAGAACCCTACCCTCCATAAATCCATTAATCTCACTTCTGTGCTTGAATTCATCACTTTCACGATACATACCAACCAAGAATCCTCTAGGACAGCTCCCAGCCAATTTTAGCAAATACTTTCTACCAAAAGGGAACCAACAAGGGCTGGTCCTTTTTCATGCCCTTGACACAAGCTGGTGCACATTTGCTCTTACACACAGTGCTGTTGAAGTCTGTGTGACATAACTGTGTAATATAGTTTCAAGTTAGATGAATAAGCAGGACCAGAATGAAAATGCATAATGAGAATGTCCATGAATGGTCCTCCTTAAAGAGCTTTCAAAAAACTTAGTATCTAGACTACTGTATCTTATCATTTACTACAAAGTGTACACACGTCTGCTTTTCTTGTACATTCCCAAAAATATTTTCAGACATTTTCTCTACATTTTCTGGACTCTCAGTCACTGCAGCCACATGACCATTAGTAATGGGTAATTTGACTTCTTGGATTCACCACTGGGATAAAAATAGAACATGTGGCTGATACATAAGGAAGCAGATACTTTGGCAAATTAGTGTTATTTTAGAGGGTCAGGAATACTTACTGCAGTATAATTTATGTGGGGAAGGATGAAATTAAACAACAAAACTCAAAACTTTACTTGCATCTCAAGTTTTGTTAGGGGCCTGTCCATATTTTTTGGCACAATTAGTATTTGGTAAAGGAAGAAACTGGTAGCCCATTAGAAGCTTAAGCACTAAATAACACTATTTCTCAGGCCAGGAACAAAGCAATCAATTACTAGCAAACAGCAGCAACAACAGCTGGTAGGGAACATTGTATAAGAGTAGTGCTGAATAAGCCCAGGGTAAATGAAATGTGTCTTTGATAGAAATCGTATGTCAGGCCTTCACTGATGAAGCTGCAATATTTCCCATGGTTCACACTAATGAAAAACAGTCCTCATGTCTTCCTGGAAAAGTTACTCTTTTTTCAGCAAAATATTTTTGTTTTAATTTTATTTTCTATGGATGTTTTCTGCAAAAGAAGAAAAAATCATTGTTAATTATATTCAAAAGTTTCCTATTTATAACTAAGATAGTTTCTCCATCATGCAGAAAGTATGCTCAATTACTATTTAACAAAGAATACCAGAAAGTAATGATATTTGTGTTCCAGTTCAGGTGCCTAAACATTACTTGCATAGGAGCTGCTTTGGTACGACCTAAAATCAATGTCCTTTTCCTCACACACCTATTGTACTCCTCTTATTTTGATTCTCAGTTATAGTTCTTGGGGTTCTTGCATACCCATTTTGAAAAATTGGACTTGAGTTTATAGTTCAGCCATAACTGTCAATTTGATAAACTGCCTTAGTTCACGACAAGTTCAAACAAACCGCAATTGTTCTTTCTCAGTTTAATCAGCAGATAATATAAATAGCATGGTCTACAAATAGGGTAACATTTAGGAGTCAGTCATCCCAGGCTCTTGAAATAGCCAGTGATGAGAGACAGGGGGTAACCTACAATGTTCAGGAGGTGCCTGGATTTTGCAAGTAGAAAGCATTTGTCATCTTCAGGAGATACAAACCAAGGCTGAGGGGGGTGTGTCCCTGTCCTGTAAAAGGCACTTACAACAACTCTACTCATCTTTGGTCCTTGGGTTCAGTGACCCAGGCAAGCTAGCACAGTTCCCCTTCTGATCAAGGAATTGCCTTATCTGGAATAAAAGCTCCCCTTTCTCAGCATGCTGAACCCCATTTTAGAAGTGGATTAAGTTATGCATTTTATATCATGCTCAAATAAGTGTACTTTGTGTACTTTGTGTTCAAGGTATACTACTACCTCACAGCTTTCAATACTAGACCAAACAGAGTAAATGGTGGATCAAATAAAACTATGAAATTCAGTGGCATCTTTAAAGGGACAGGTTTGAAATTTGTCTAGCACTCTAAAGTACCAGAATCACAACATATGATACGAATCATGGATCAAACAACAAAGGAACTGAGAACCTGTCACATCTCAACTACCAGCTCAAAGTTGGATTGTGTCAGCAGAAGTGACTGAAAGTCCTGAGAATCCTCCACACCCAGAAGGTGTGTTTCAGCTTCTATGAAATTACTGGGGATTCTTCATCCTGCTTTCAGCAGGATGTAAATCCTGCTGATCTCAGTCTCAAAATGTCATTTAAAAAAAAAGCACAAACTGCAACTTTTTAGTTTTGGCTGAGTTCTGTTCTGTTCCTACAACAGTGATTAAAAAATGCCCTTCCCAAAGCTATAGCAACAACTCATATATCCCCAGTGATGTTTCTAAGAATCATTAGTTGACAAGCTGCAATGCCGTAAATAACAGCTCCCTTAAGAAATTCAGTGTTTGGGTTATACTTAATGTTAAACATGTTTTAACATACTCAATAAACCATCACATGATATCACTACCAGGCAGAATAAAGACAGTTTGGGTGCATTTACAGTGAATCTACACACCTCAGTATATTTGCATTTCTTTTCAAGTGTAGACTGAGCTACACTGTGATGAAGATTCAGGAGTGTTTGCAGCCAGTTTAATTCATAATCCCCTCACATTATTGACAGGAATCTTCACTGCCATTCCAGCTTTGGACACCACAATAGATGAAAGCTAGTTTCATGCAGAATATGCCAGAGATGAATAAAAGGTTAGAATAACTACTTCAGAAGACAAAATGAAGTATTTTGTTAGGCCTCTGCCTCCAAAAGTCAGATTTTATCACAAGCACTGATTTTATGTAAATTTAAGTGTTTTTATAAAGACAGTTAAAAAAAAATATCTTCTTGCCACCATGAAGATATCTAAGCAAAGGCCTTTGTCATCTGATCAAAGATCCCTGTCATCTGCTGAGTATTCCATGGCTAAAAAGCAACCAGGTGAAATGCACAATACATTTCACGGAACTCACGGAACTGCTGGGCTCGCATGTTGAGAGCTTTGTAATTGCACTGCTACTACTACTAAAAAAAAAAAAAATGGTATATTCATAAATTCATAAATTCATAGGAATGAGCTAACATTTCAGCCCCACAGATATGATTCCGTGACATTGAGATGTATGGTTTGCAGCAAGTGTTACATCTCCAGAAGTGTCATATAGCTCACATCCCCCTGTACTCTTTTTCATACTGTAAATATGTGATCCCGGTATGAGCACCTCCTGTTGCAGGGGAGGGAGTGGGTTCCGAATGGCAGCCAGCAGGAGGCTTGGAGACTTTTGCACCTTTAATGACTTGCAAATCAAAAGCATGAAAACCCAACTACATTCCTCAAACTGTTTTCCCATTCAGGCCTGATAGCCTGCATCATTTTCTCCTACGCTATTCCTGTTATTCTCAATACTTGATTTTTGGTCTTTCAGTGAATTTTTTAACATGGAGGGAAGGGGGTAGGGTGGGAGAAGGGATCTGTCCAATGATCTCAAAGCATATGTTTTTGATTTTAATAAGATTATGGATACCAAAGGAATAAAAATGGAAATCACTACTGCCAAGATATGAAAGAAAGTTTGCATAGTAAAATAATTTAAACCCTAACATTTGGACCCAATAAGGCTAACAGAACGTTTATTCCATATTTTTGGAAAGTATGCTTTTTCTGCACATTAAGTGGTACCAATAAAAAATAATGATTCTCACTCAGTTTATTTCTATAAATTATATTGTTTTATAGTTTTCCAGGGCACAGTTATGTGTCAGATTCTATGGCAAACACCTGGGTGTAAAATGCAATAAGCTTGTTACTTCCAGCAGGGGTTGGGGGAGGAGTGCAAAAACCCTCCATTCTCCTCAAAATGTACCTATGTCCAAGAAAACTGGATTGCAGTTTATCTAAAAAGAGCCAAATTCTTTTTCACACTTCAGGAATTATCATTTGCATCTCCTCTTGACTTGCTAGTGATATAAAACTGAAACCTTCCGGGACTTGGAATCGGATGCATCAACAGCTTCAGACATGAACATGAATTTGGTGGTCCTTGCCCAGTGTCTAATAAGTGACTGTCTCTGTCATGGGTTTGCCCTTTAATTTAGTACAGGTCAGTGTACGTTGAATACAACACAGTCCATTTATGTGAGTTTTTAAGAAGTTATGAATGTTAAAAAAGTTTCATAACTTTCAAAAGTTGTGATGTTACAGAGACTAACACTCAGAGATTATGGATAGATTACAGCTAGGAATGCCCTTACAGCATCAGTTTGGTCCTTTTTATGTATGCACTATAATTACAGCTGGTTGGAAATGTTCCATCAAAACTTTTTTTCAGTGAAAAAGAGTTTTCTGTGGGAAAACATTACATTTTTCCAGAAATGTTTCAATTTTCCATAAGGAAAATGTAAGCAAAATACATTCTTTTGGGTCAAGTCAACTGGATTCTAAATATTTCATCTTGTTATGCTGAATAAAAACACTTTGTTTCAGGTCAATGTGACACTAATATATATCTGCTGAAACTGCTGTGTTGCATCACAGCACTTGCAGCTTAGACCAGCTCCCGTGTGGCAAGAAACATACAGCGCAGTACCCCTCTTGTTGACTTCCCCACCATTCTGCAAGTGGCAACACAAGACCCTGAAACACAAGACCCTGAAAGCAACAGGATTCAGTACAGCAGCTAAAGTCACCTGAAACTGCACTAAAATAAGAGATTTATTTCATCCTACATTAGCCACCTAATAATTAGCCATGGTGTCTAAGCAGGATGGTTAAATCTGTTGAATAGCGAGAGCATATCCTTACAGAAGACAACTTATCCTCCCTAAATACAGATGATTAAATTAGGTATCACTGCAGGGGAATTCATCTCAGCCATCTTTTTCTGTGGACTAATGATGGAGAGTAGATGTCTACCTTAGTCTAGACTCTCACTTGTGTGAAGGCAGTTTGACACACCTACCCATTGGGTTGACATTTCTCCGTCAGCTCTGTTTGTTCTGTCTCTTGAGGAAAATGTCTGTCTGCGTTTCATCTCAAAGTTAAAATGTAGAGGCAAATCCTTGTGCATGAACAGTGCCAGAAGACTTCACTGAAGTTTCATATCAACAAAGGCTTCTTCCTAGGCTTGGGACAGTGAGCATCAAAGTGAAGTAGTTATCCTAGCAAAAGAAAGACAACTACTTATCTCTACAGACTCACAGGCATAGGGAAATTGAAATAATTTTGGTGCACAAGGAGAATTAGAACCTCTGGTCAAGAAAAAAAAAAAAGAAAGAAAGTGATTGCAAGTTAGCAATTGCTTAGCTAAAGATAATAATACATCATAATGCATATATTTAGAGAAATAAGTATTGCTGAACTGTACTTGCTACAGAAGTGTCCACAGATCAGTCAAGTGCAATGCAGTAAATTGTCCACACTCCGTGGAGTGGATACCCTTTACCCTGCAGAGCTTAGTCTGGCTAGACAGGACAGAAAGAAGATAAGAGAAAGCACTACGACAACATCAGCTCATGTTGACAGCTAGTGGTGCATTGGAGCCATGTATGTCATGTGCTATTTGCTAAGGAAGGCTAGCCATAGAAGAAAGGCACTGAGGAGAGGAAGGAGGAATATGAGAGGGACAAGAAGGGAAAGAAGAGGAAGTGGAAGGTGAACATGGCCAATTACATTGGAGAGAGGGAGAGTCCAAAGTGCATGCCTCAATAACTTTTGCATTTCTTGAATTTACAATACTTACTTTTGCAACCTTATAAAATGTTCATAATATTGTTTTAGAATACAGAATATAAACCATATGTGCCTGTGTCAAACTACATATAATATGCATGTCCTGGGTATTGTGTTTTGCAAATTTAGCAACAGTCTCACACACACGGCACTCATTAGCATATGTGCAACCACAGTGAAGTTAATAGGATTAGAGCTTGTCAGGAATTTTTCAATTAAACTTTTTTTTTTTCATTGGAAAATACCACTTCATTGAAATTTAAACTGTGCATGAGAACCTAGCAGTTTGGGTGTAATTTGCTGTAGGAAAGGTTCCTCAGGTCCTGGAATTTCTGATCAGAACTGCAGGGAAAAAAAGTTTAGAGTAACATTGCAGTCAGAGTAAACAGATGGACATTGAAGAACCACACATGAGTGTCTGCCATGTTGTTCACATGCCATCAATGAGATCCTGACTCAGTCTGTGGCTTATCTAGGGGTGAATCCCATCAGTTTGAAGTTGACTCTATCAAATCCTGAGTGACAACAAGACCATAATATCTCTCTGGGCAGTCTCTCCACTGGATGGGTTCCATACATAAAAGTCAAAAAGCTTTTTCTTTGTCCTAATAGGAAATAAGTGCAGAGCTATCTGCATATCATCTCAGAAATCACCTCACCAGCAACATTGCTTTTACCAGTTACTCTCAAGATTCAGGAAAAATATGTTGCACTGAATGAAAGGACTCAAACAGATACATGAAAGGAAAATTCCAGATGAAAAAATGTGACTGCACTGTTCATTGTCCAAGTCCTTCAGAAATGTAAAGATGTGTTTTTTAATTTTGCCATTAGTGCATAGCACAGAATTGTGCCATATCTAAGCTCCCATACCCACTTTGACTATATGGTGCGTCTTTGCATATAAGAACATATAGTAAAGAGCCTGGTAGCTGTCTTATCTTCTTCTTCTTTTAATTCAGACATTGTACTATTTTTCCTCCCCCTTGAATGTTTCCTTTAAAAGAAATGTAAAATGGTTTGAAATCAACAGTTAAGGTTTGCTGAAGTAACTCCTAAATTTTCTGCCATGAACTGAACATGCTGTCAGAGTATGGTATCCCTTTGAAAACAGCAAATATGCTGGAAAGGCACCAAAGAAACTTTGATAATTCTGAACGGCATCTTTAAAACAGCAGCACTACAGAACAGAAGAAGAGCTCAGGGGAATGCACAGAGCCACTTACTCTCCAAAAATAAAACAAGTAATGCTTCACTTTGTTGAAGTTACCAGCGGTCGGTCATTGTTGGTTGAAAACTAAAAATGTATACTTTTACATTCTTAGCACACGTACACAGTGCCAGCTGGCCTTATGGCTTAGTTTTGCAACCTAGGGGGCTTAAAGGATCTCAACATCTGCAAAATTATGCTTTGATTTCTGGCATCGACAGATCTCAAGGGAATGAAACCAAAGCAATTGCCAGCCAGAACTCACATTTTGACATGTTAAGCAAGGGGCTGTTCCTGAGAGTTTTTGCCATTTTGAGAAGAGCAGTAAGCTATATACTTATAGGGCAGAAGAGAAAGAAAGAGAAGGTGACAGACATCAGTGTTACAGTATTTCTGCTACCAGGGAGAGTGGCTATTGGAACCAGTGTAAAGGAATATATTATGAGAAGGATGGGAATGGAAGGAAATTGGCAGGTTCTGTACATTAATGCTTATTTTTCAGTTGCACCATGTTCATTAGAATAACTGAAAGGTAAAAAAGAATAATTATTTAGTGTTGGGGCTGACATTAAAAGAAAGAAAACAAGAACTCTAGGGTAATAGAAAATATACACTGTTATCTTTTACAATGCTTTTTTTTTTTTCCTCCACTCCAACAACTTGGGATCTTGCTTAAAGATTTATGGCCATGCAAACAAAAATATGGCAGTTTTATATTAAAAAACAGCACATGAGGTTAGCAGATCAGAAAAAGATAAGTACTGTACCTATGCCCTATATAGCTTTTATTGGACAGGACGAGCAAAAAAATATCAGAAACCTGTGGGTAGGAACTTAATTTTCCCCAAGTTCTTCCACACTCAGCACTTGAGGAATTGCAGCTCTGCAGCTCTGGAATTACTGCCTGACACTCATCATAGCTGTTTGCTGATCCCAGGGATTTACAATAGGTCACTGGTGTTTAGTGACTGGTAACTCTTACCACCCTTTCTCACAAGAAACTGAACACAGAAAACTTGAGCTGGAGCAGTTTTTCAGAATGAAGACTGCAGTGAATTCTTTCCTGGCCTTGGGAAACAGCGTCATTTCCATTCATATCGCCTCAGAATGATCCTCGGAACATAATTTTCCTAGTAAGTCACTTTAACCACATCAATTTCTCTCTTTTATCTTTGCTTCCCTCCTTTAATTCATATCTTTTTTTTTGTGTCTTCAAGACATTCTCTATATCTTGCCCACCTCACTCCTCTCATTTATTAAGAATGACAAAAGAGCAATCTTCTGGTAGTTTCTCCTAGGTATTAAGCCTCAGAATCCACATTGTCAGTTGTCATAGAAGTACCTTACACTTTTGCTCCTAGTTTCCCTTCATGCTCAAGCATTTTTTATAAGCATCAAAAACAAGGAGATGATTAAACAGGTTTGAACATAAAAACAGGAAGATGAGAACATGGTTAGCTTGTTCATTGTCCTTTCTTAGCAAGAAAAATGCCTCAGGCCCTCCTGTTGAACTTTGCTCTGTCATGATACCTCCAGTAAAATGGAAAATATATAGATGCTTGATTTTCTGATATGCTTGCAGACTAATAATGTCTCACAGCTGCCTCACCCTTCTTTACTTTAAATCGTTTAATACGTTTTACATACCAGCATTGCAAGTTCATTGTCAGTATGGTTCTGGTGTGGCAGAAAGAGCCATTCTGTCCCATGTTTGCATAACACCTAGCACATCTTCTGTGCTAGGCTATGCTGACATGGTCTGCACCAATACAAACAAATATAGTAATTTTAGAAAAGCATTGTACTCAGATTAAATTTAGGGTCCAACAAGATGTTACCTCATGCTCAGGAAATCCCATATCACTGGAGGTTGGGTGGGAGGAGAGAGAAGACGGAAATATCTCTGCGTGACCTTCACTGGCTTTGGACGCCTCCCTTGGTGTTTTTCAGAGCCAGGCTGCCAGGCCAAAGAGATCTTTAGTCTGATCCAGCATAGCCATTTTCACGTGCTTCTGTCTTTTCCCATCACCTGTATGATGGACAGGAGTAAGCACTGAAATAGCCTTTTGGAGAAAGAAGAGGGAGAGAAGAGGTGGACTTAATGCTTTCAGTACTTAGGCTGTAAGTCCTAATCATCTCAAAGGCAAGCACAGGGCTTTGAGCTATAGACTGAAGATTGTAGGAAAATCTGAAATTATTTCCTTGAGAGAAGGGGACTGTGGTCATCTTACATAAAATCCTGTTTTCTTCACAATGCTTTCACATCAAAGACATTCTGAAAGTTAAAAATGCTGAAGCAATCCTGATCCTCCTGTAGTCTTAGCCAACACCACTGAAAGAAGATTTGGGCCTTTTGTTAATAGGAATTGATTGCAGCTTCACAATGACAGAAAGCATCAGCAGTATCTTCTCCACCTTTTACCTGCGTCACAGGTCTTAGAGGGAAAGCCAAATATACATTCAAAACGTATATTCAGCAATATAGTGAGGAACATACTCTGATCTCCTTTCCCTGAAGAACTACAATTTATTCCCTTCAATATGAAACATTTTTTTCCTTCCAAAAACAAAACAAAACAAACAAACAAACAAACAAACATAAGAAATGAAAACTTCAGGGACAAGCCACAATGAACATCAAAGGTGAGGGAGGGCAGGGTCTAGTAGACTAGTCTTAGACTACTAGACTGTGGCAAAATTACGGTGAAATGTTCTTTACTGAACTGCATTCCCTTGTTGCAGCTAAATGTAAGGAAATTCCCCCAAAATGTCAGGAGAATCAGCCTTGGAAATACACAGGACCATAAGGTGCTTTTGTTTCCCTGCAGAAAGGATGCCTCTTTTTCATCTGGATTTCAGCCTGATGTACTGCCATCTCCTCCTATTAGCCCCATCAGTTCCCCACAGGCGATATCATGTCACCACTGTCCAGGAAGACAAGAATTCAGCATCTTTCAGTCTCGGGTAGTGAACGAATCTCAGCCTACCCATTTCCTCCCAGGAGGGACTTCAAAGCAAGAGCAGAGACTGCAGTCCTCCTGGTGACCCTCCCAGAGGGGCTAGGGCCAGGATACATGATGGGACCCAAGCAAGTGCTAACAAACAGGATAACCGTATGTAATCTTGTCATTCATTTCTCTTGTTCGCTCCAGCAGCAGCCCCAAACACTGCCCTTTTACCAGCAGCCTCTCACCTCACCAGCAATGGCCTGAATCACCTCTCAAATAATCATCAGCTGCATTCAGCAGCTAAAAAAAGGCCAAAAAAAAAAAAAAAGGAAATTACTTTGATAGCTAGGTAGCTGCATTGCAGGAGAAAAGAGTCATGGGATGGGAATGGGATGGAGTTTATTTACTATCTGTGATTGACAGATCTTTAACTTTTGCTTCCTGACTGGCAGGACCATTGACGGGGTTGCCAGGCAGGATGGAGATGAGCAACAAAACTTTTTTTTTTATTACTATTATTTATTAATATTTTATGTTTTATTTTTAACCTTACAGGACATTTCCTTTTAGATGACATTACTTCAAGCTTTTCGTTATTGCTCGGCAGGAGGAGAGCGAAGAACGGCCTCAGAGCCCAAGCACTGTCTTACCTTCCAGGAGAGGATTTTCAGGCTGCCATCCAGAATGGTGCACTTTCCTCTTTTAACTGGGGGCTTGTTATAGTTTGCTGTCCAAAACTAAACCAGCCAGTACCTCTAAGTACCCTTTTCATGACTTGAGAGAATCGCTCACATCTGTAGACATTTCATTGTCTGTATAGGATATCTTCCCTGGGATGATCTCGCACATACTTGAGAAGTGCTTGTGTCCCTCTATGCTGAGAGAGAACAGTGACTACTTTGGAGTTAGACCCCTACCTCTCAGATGCATCCATCAGTGCATGGTCAGGGCATGTGGCCTGAGTGCTGCCCAAGCCAACAAGTTCCTCAGTTCTGCCTTCATGCTAGCTCAGAACCTGCTTCAGCTTCTGTATCAGTAGAAGGGAGATTTGACTACTCTATATACATGAAAGAGCTCTGAGGGTCTAGTTCGACAAACCATTACTAGAACCAAAAGAAGAAATTACAGCTTTAGAAAGGTCTGATGATCATGCTGTGAGTCTGAATCCTGGGGACATGAAGTAAATTATATAAATTGTAAAATATATGATAAAAGTAGAAGAGGAAGGAAAAATGACTCTCACTCCATCGTTGTTTCAGGGCCACCCAGGGACCTGCAGAGGCCATATTAGCCATCAAGCTGCAAATAAGATGTGTGATGGTACAGCTTTAGGAGCTGTTTGTGTTTCTTGTGGCCTCACCCAGGCAGCAGAGGCAGGAGCAAAGCACTGCTTGATACACATTGTTTAAACACTAGCACACGTAATAAAATCAAAACCAGGATCCATACGCAAATGTAAATAATTCCTCCTTGTATCTTTAGGTTAAAAGAATTAAACAGACAGAATGAGATCAAGCCATAGAGAAAAAGACATAAAGCTGTCATGTCCTCATGTTAAAACTGCCCGTGTGAATGGCAAAGAAATCTCACTATATATATTTTATCTGAAATTACAACTGACATTTACCACCCTTCATAAAAACATGTGAAGCTGACCCAGCTCCTGTAGCAAGATTGACCTCCATCTCCCCTTTGCATGACTTCTCAGAGAGCAGAAGGGTAAGTCTGTGAGTCACTAAAGCCACAGTACCCGTTCATATGAAGCTGCAAGGGTATGAGCTACCGACTCAGCATAAAGGGCCCCATACATAAAGAAAAAGAAAACAACATTCAAAAGATATCTGACAGACTAAGATATTTGAGGAAATTAACTTGACCTCTACATAACATCCAATAGTAGCACATCTGTAAAAAATAAACAATTCCTACCACCTACAGGTTGCATATTTAATAAGTAAATATGAACACAGCAGCAAAAAAAAATGAAATCTAATCAGCACACTGGCATGACCTTGAGTGATCCTCTTTTCCACAATGACATAGCAGTCTGTTCAGAAACATAGTACTTAATTCAGTACGTCTCTCAAAATGTATAAAGTAAATTACAAATTATCCTTATGTCCATTTTACAGACAACATGGGAAACAGCAAAAGATGCTTGCTGAGAGTCTCTCGTAATATCTGTTACAGAGCTGGAACAGAAAACAGATTTTCCATTTGTCACAATAAGCTTAGTATCTAGAAATATTGTGTTTATTGTTAATAATAGAATTAAAATTAATATTATTCCATAATATTAATATATTAATATATTTAATTTATAATTAAATTTAATTTAATTTATAATTAATAATATTAATATAATTAATATTATTCCATAATATTAATACTAATTTCAGTATTAATAGCATACCAACAGACCTGAATAAGTGAGGGGTTCTGTCATTGTAAATATTGCCCTGAGCTAACTTTTTTTTTTAAGTGGGCTAAAGGATGACCCTCTACCTTCAAATAACAACCCAAAGGACAGAGTTTGTCAGAAAACTATGCAAGAAGTTTGTGAAGGACAAGATAAATTCCTGCTAGTTACAAAAAGAGTGCTCGTGCTCTTTTCTCATTTTTCCTGAGACTTAACACACATGAATTGGAAACTGAAGTGAAGGAGCTTTAGGAGTAATATTTAAAATAACACTGTTATTGTCACTTTTCAAAATCTGTAAAAAGTAGATATTTCAAATTAAGTTACTTGATTTCAAACCTAGGTCTGTTAGACAGTTGTAATTCTTGTGGACATACTCTTTTTGTTTAAAAATCAATAGTAGTGGTACTTGGAATTTCCAACATTTTATTTTCCCCTTTACTTTATATTTATGTCAAGAGCCAAAATAACAAGTACAGATCATCATGACAGTCATCTCAGTTTATGTATCTGCATTGTGTTGCTTAATTTAGACAACGTTCATACTTATGCTGGTAAGTGAAATTCAGGTTTGTGCAGTCACCCGGTGAATCAGATCAGAGAATGGATACCACTAAAAAAAAATTATTGTTATCAATTCCATTTAATTTCTGGAGCTGGTTCACCCATCAACTGTTGCATTTAAGATTTTTTGTGCCTAAAGATAACTTTTACCAGTTCTGCAGTTTGTTGTTTCCAAAAAAGAACATTTTTTCCCCTTCCCACCTCTGTTGTCTAGCCCACACCATTAACCCAGCTCCTTACCCAACCACCATGAGGCCTGTTCAGCTCACTCATCAGCAGACAGCAGGTTCTTCCTCTCATATCCCTCCTGCTGCAGGACTGAGCAGCAGATTGCTTCACCACCCACACCACCCACAGCCCTTGTTCTGGCTTCCTAAACCTTCCCATTGCTGCTAGTCACTATTCTGCTTTAGGACCTTTTTCTTCTTCTTCTTCTTCTCCTTTTGTTTTTATTTTTATTTATTTATTTTTAAATCCCAGGGGGAAGAAAGATCTTGTTGCTTTAAGGAAACAATGATACCCTTCAAATGTCAAACTGTACAAGGTCTTAGGATCATCAGAGACTTTAACAGGTTGGAACTGAAAGGGCAGCCATGTGAGGAAAACTCACAGCTGGTTATAGCTGGTTATAGCTGGTTATAAATCTCTTTGAAACTATCTAGTTAAGTACAGGAATGCCACCATTTTGAATCTAACCTTTTTATGTCTGTGCTGACAAAATATCATTATGTTTCTTGTCTGAGGTGGTACTTAATGTCAAAGGCAGGAAACACGGTACTAATTATATCTTTAGCATCTGAAAGAAGAGGAGAGGAAGGAGAAGCCTTTAAAGTCCTCCTTGGTATTGTATAGCATGTGTCTGCCCTCAGAGTTTGCAGCTTTTAGTTTTATGCCTTGAAGTCATCATTAATAATTACTTACAAGAATGAATGTTAAGCATAGCAAGGGATAGGGTGTGCCGCAAAGAACTCAGTGGGGTAAAAGATTAAGGGGAAAAATAAAAGGAGGGATATAATATTATAATACCTCAATTTTTAGGAGCATCCAGAGATTAACTAGCTTACCTGAAGCTGCAGGGGAAAACATCCCATCCAGTGGTCCAGGGCTGGGGCACTGAACCTCAGCTGCAGTGATGGCATGCAGAGCAACACCTCTCTTTGCCATCCTGCCATACACCAGCTATTCCTGCAACTTTCTGGTTAAGACGATGCTCTTAGGAAGGAGACAACATGTACCCATTACCCATTACAACATTACAATAAGAGAACATACTGCAATAATTCCTACAATTTGTCACATTTATATGCAAAAATTCTTTCAACTGATTTCAGCTTCTAACATGCACACTACCCAAAGGAAGGGCACCACCTTTATAGGCCTCTAAGTTCATAACTTAGCTCAGCTCTTAACTTTAGTGAATAAAACTTTAAACATGTTTTAGGTTAGCTGGGAAGAATCTCAGGTCCTCTTTCCAAAGAGGTGTCAGTAAGGCTCTTTCATTCTCATGCCCTCCCCCATGCAAAATAATTCAGTATTTCTGTCATTGCCACATTACAAAATAAGAAAACTCAGGCCTGTGTGCCTACATCAGGGTCATATTTTATTGAGCTTCATAACTCCTGAATAGTTTACTTAAGGTAATGAATTAGCTTTGAAGATCAGAAATGAAAAGCCAGATTCTTGGTTGCTTATGTTTAATTTAATTTCCCCAATACAATATGACTGATTTTAGGAAGCACTGCATTTCTACTGCCATGTCAGCTTGATGTTCATCAGAAGTTATATTGCTTTTTAGAATATTTCTTACAAGACTTTAATAGTACAGAAGTTTCAGTCAAAGTTATGTGTTTAGTGCCCCCTGATTTCTATATGGGCTAGGACAGAAAGGTGTTGGCAAGAGGATCCTGCATCCTTGAATCCTGCAGAAAAGATTCTCTCCAAATTATGTGGTTACATTCCAGACGCACCTGAATCTTTTCATTGCCTATAGAGGGAACTTTAACACATTGAGGCTTATTCACTAAGCACTAAAAATTTCATTGCAAGTTAGATGTTTAAGGTAGGAAACCAGGCTGCTCCCAAAGTTGATCAATTCATGAAGTTTAGGGCCAGATGAGACCTATACATCATCTAAACTAACTTATGTTTCTCACAGATCATTAAATTCCACCATTTTACCTCTGTGCAATAAATTAAACAAGCTTAAAAAGAGGATAAAAAATAATAACTGAAATCAAAATGTAAAGAAAAACTGCAAGCAATCATGCCAAAGGATAGAGCTGACCAACTTCCTGTCCAAAAAGTAGTCCCTATGTTCAAAAATGTGAACTCTATTTTGAAACATTTCAAACATTTCTGTGATGGGCTGTAGTACATACCCTAGCTGGACAAGACATCTGGGATGTCTACATGCTCTCAAATCATCCTTCTGAATATACTCCGGTGCTTTTGATCCTGACATATGCAGCATTTCAAAGAGAGTTTGCCAGGACACATGCATAGCTGGAGAACTATTCTCCTTTCACCCACCTGGAAACTACTAGTCCTTCTTTAAAAGTTCTTCCACCCATGGAGTTGTCCCACTCAAAACAAAACAAAAAAAAAAAAAAAAAGGAAGCCAGTATATCGGCATGCCCTTAACACACATTGGTTGCCATTAAATAAAACATAGATATGACAGATTTCCTATGACTGGGGGGAGAGTCTTAGCCCATGGAAGTATCTTTGTATTATTTATGTGGTTGACTAAACTCAGACCATTTCCGGTCACTGTTCCCCAGAGGTCAGTGTTGGAACCCACCCTCTTTAATATCTTTATGGATGATTTGGATGAGGGAATTGAGTGTACACTCAATAAATTTGCAAACACCAAGTTGGGGGAAAATGTCAATCTGCTGGAGGGTAGGAAGGCCCTGCAGAGGGACCTGGGAGGGTCAATGGGCAGAGGCCAATGGGATGAGGTTCAACATGGCTAAGTGCCGGGTCCTGCACTTTGGTCACAACAGCCCCATGCAGCTCTACAGGCTTGGGGCAGAGTGGCTGGAAATCTGTGCAGAGGAAAAGGATCTAGGGGTGTTTGTCAATGCTCACCTGAACAGGAGCTGGCACTGTGCCCAGGTGGCCAAGAAGGTCAAAGCCACCCTGGCTTGTATCAGGAATAGTGTAGCCAGCAGAGCCACGGAGGTGATTGTCCCCCTGCACTGTGCTCTGCTCAGGCTGCACCTCAAGTACTATGTTCAGCTTTGGTCCTCTCGGTACAAGAAGGACATCGAGGCCCTGGAAGGTGTCCAGTGAAGGGCTAAAAAGCTGGTGAAGGGTCTGGAACACAAGTCTTATGAGGAGTAGTTGAGGGAACTGGGGTTGTTTAGTCTGGAGAAGAAGAGGCTCAGGGCAGACCTTATTGCTCTCTACAGCTACCTGAAAAGAAGGTGTGGGGAGCTGGGGGTTGGCCTCTTCTCACAGGTAACTAGTGACAGGACTAGAGGGAATGGCCTCAAGTTGCGCCAGGGGAGGTTTAGGTTGGAAATTAGGAGACATTTCTTCTCAGAAAGAGCAGTCAGGCATTAGAACAGGTTGCCCAGGGAGGTGGTGGAGTCACTGTCCCTGGGGGTGTTGAAGGAAAGGTTGGATGGTGGTTCAGGACATGGTTTAGTGGGTGATATTAGTGGTAAGGGGATGGTTGGACCAGATGATCTTGAAGGTCTTTTCCAACCTTCATGATCCTATGATTCTATGAAATAATGCCCTAACAGAAGATGAAATCTTAGTGTCCATGTAGTTAGGAGGTCTGAAGAAGGAAAGACTCAGATCTTTGCCTCCAATATAGCTTTATATCTCCAAATCAAAAATTGTTCCCAGAAATTAGGAGACCACTACTGAAGATATCCTCTGAACTCAAAAGCTGGCAAGACTCACACCTTACTTACAGAATATTAAATAGTTTTGGGCAATATTTTTAAGCATTTTTATTTTTATAATAAAAAGTTCCCAGACACTTTTTTAGTGGTTAACAAAATAGTTCATATTCCAGAACAGTAGTCCAACATCTTCCCAGGGCTTGGTACCACCCATACAATTTCCAAAGACAAAAAGCGAAAGCAGCAGTTCCTAACATAAAACTACATGGGTTTTGAAGATCCCCTTCACAAGTGTTTGAGAGCAGTCTGTGGAGAAAAACCTCTTTTCTTATCTGGCTACACATACCATTTTGAAGAATAAAATAGTGCTTGTATACAACAGTATGGCCAACGTGATTATTTCAATAATGAAACAATAATTTTATAAAAAGTACAGTTGCTACATTTTTGCAAGACTACTTAGTGACATTGACATTTCTTTAACCTCCATAACAAACCACACACTTATTCAACACCACTCTTTGCATGTCACACTGCCCCAGTGTTATGTGATCACGTAATGAAAGACCCTATCATAAAATATAATATGCACAATGGGAACAGAATTAAGGTTACCAAGGGAGTCTTAATTCTGAATTTCCTGACTCTTGTGGGTTTAAATCTCAAACTTAACATTGTATTAACATATTTTTAATTGAGCAAGAGGGGGAAGAAAAGTACGTATTAAAAGCCTTTATTAGTTAAAGATGAGGATTTCCCAACAAACATGGTTTATCTCTCCATTTTTCATTCCAAGTTTTCTCTGTAATTCAAAACTAGCTGCTCTAGTCTCTTTGCAATGAGTCATCTTAAAATTAAGACCTGTGATGTGACACAGTTCATCTTTATTCTCAATTCAGTTGATGTTGCAATCTCTAATCTTGCAGGATTAGACCCTATTCCCTAGGAAGCATTTTCCAGCTCCTGTTAGCTGAGAAGTGTATGACTTTTACTCTTATAATATTGACACTATTATTAAATGCTTTTAAGTAAATAATAGGAGTGGGGAGTAAGCTCTTCTGCAACAGAATATAGTCGGAGTTGGTGTGAGAGTCTGTTTAGAAAGGATTTAATTTTTTCAGTTCATTTAACTTCTGGGAGTATAACATTCAAGAACAGAAAGAAAACAATTTTCTTTTTTCTTTTTCTTTTTTTTTTCCATTCTTATTCTTTTATAACAATGAATTTTTACCCGAAGACTTTAGGTTTTATAAGACTTTAAATCTTATATAGCATTTTAAGCCACAACAGAGAATTTGGTCATATTTTTATTATTTTTTTCACATCATTCTGTTTTACTCACCCTATGGAAAAATCAAACATCTGATGTTGACTATTGTATAAAAATCCTTTGACATGTCTCTGAAAGCAGTCTCTGGTAAGTCTGTTGTCTTTGGAGAAAAGTGCTTAACTGTCTGATGTAAAAACTTTTTACAAATTGAAATTCTCAGTATATGACTCATTTAAAATTAATTTAAGTCAGCAGGAGATTTTCTGTTAATCTTATTTTTTTTCCTTCTTTCTTTTGTTTTCTGATTGCTTTCTATTTTTTTACTTTTTTTTTTCCTGATCTGCTTTAGCTGTTCTAAGAATTGGACTATTTAATGTAGCTATTGAATAATACTCTAGAAGAGGCACTCATTTAAAAGGACAAAAACTCACCTATCACCAAAGAAAACTCACAGCAAAATAACAGAAATTTCCAATTCTGAGATGTATTTGCAGAGTTTTTGTCTGTCCTCATAAAAGACCATTGGAGGTAAAGTTCTTGAGAGGCAGCTCTTTCTCTGCACAACCCAGTATGAGCTCATCAAAAGGCTCACTTGACAAGACCAGTATTATGAATCTAGTCTCCAAAAGGAAACCAGGGTTATTCTGGTGATAGAAATCAGTGTGTCCTCTAACACAGCCAAGTGTCCTCTGAGGACCCCACTGGGAAATCAATAGAGTTTTATGAGGCTAGCTGCAGCTTTTGTGTAAACGCCATAACATTTTATGATGGGAAGCATAGTCTTTTGCTTTTTATGTAAAAATGGCATTGATTAGGGTTTTTTATGCCTTGCGTGGCTGAATTGTTGGGGACTGTTAAAAGCCCCCAGAAAACCACAGTATAAGTTGTGGTTTGAAAGCCTTGCTGTCCAACGGTAGATAATGTTTTATTTAAATATTTTTTGTCCATTAAAATAAACAGAGATTTGGGGGCCTTTAAACCTCTGAGGTAATGAAATAGGTTTTGTTTTCTAAGAATAAATTCTTAGAAAAATTACATTATAAAAATGGTTGGTTGCTCATTCATTTTTATTACATTCCAAACATGTACCAGGTAAAAGACCAGCTAGTGTAGTTTCTAAACCACATTATGGCCAATGTTTGTTTTTTAATCTGGGATGTTTTCCTCCTCAAGGTTCAGGATGAATTTCTCTTTTCTGATGTTTATGTTTTGTAGGAGAATTTCATTCATACTGGCTATCTGATCACAAGGTATACTTTAGAGTTGAATCCTGTCTTCTCCTTCAGCAAGTGTGGTGTTTTGATGAGGAATTACACTGTTCCAAAAGCTTTTCAGAAAATGTATATGCGTGTGTCTGTACATATATATATACACATACACATATATAAATATATCTTAGCTTGAGATCTAATAGAAATAAAACTATCACTCACTGATCTTGGGCACGAGACAGTGCCAATTACTTTAGGGAATCTTGGTCTTCCTGGTTTCCTTTACATCAGCCCTTGGGAAAGGAGGTAAGACATGTTCCCATCCCAAAGCCTTCTACTTTCTGGATGCTCCCCCAGGACTGGGGTGGGATGACAGAAGATGCCCAGATTTACAGGGTGAAAAGCTGCTTGTTGAGTACCTGCAGTTATGACTAGCCCTCCCATGATCTTTACAAGATTTTCTGAAATATTTCCAGGCTTTTAAGTTAAGGTCCATGGGTATTTCTTTCCATATAGTCAATAATTTTGTTGAGTATGATTTCCAGTCAAAATGCTGTATTTAAAACCAAATATATTTTAAATGGGGGAAAACAACAGTGTAAATATCAGAGTCTGTGGAAAATTTCACAACCCCTCCAGGAAAGGCTTGTGACCTAGATCATGGTTATAGCTATACTTCAGATGGAAATAAAATAGTTCCGAAAAAACAACACCAGTGTTCATACACTGTGAAATGAAACTCACTAAACATCCTTGCCCATCCCACCCAACCTAAAGCTACTCCTGGCAGACAGCAGCAGCTCTGAGAAGTAAAATTTTATGGACTGTAAATAAAATCAGTAAAACATTCCTAATGTAAAGGTCATATATTTCTTCCTACTAAGTCCTTATTAAAGGTGAGATGGTCAAGGTCTGTGTGCAAAACACACCGCATCAAAGTGGCTTTTTAATTATACTCCAGTGCACTGAGAAAAATATGTCTGCAGATCTCCTAAGGTCTTTTATTTTAAGGAACAGTTCTAGGGTCTTTTTTTTATTTTTATTTTTTCAAGTTTTATCTGATTATTTAGTCAAAAAATTAGAAACCGAGCCTTCTATTTACCCACGGTGCAGTGTTTGCAGCTGCAGAAGAAGCCAGCTTCCTTACGCTGCCCTGGGGGTGACCCCAGGGCTGACCTGGGGGGACCACCCTTACAGGGGCGAGGGGGAGCCAGCCCCACTCCTGCTCCCCCCCGGGGCAGAAATTGGTGTTTTACAAGACGATCGCGTGTCGGTGAGAGACAAAGCTGAGGCCACCACATAATATTCTGACTCCAGCCACAAAGGTGGAAAACCAGCAATTTATCACCCAGCCACCCAAGTCCTTGGTGCGATTCCCAGCTATTTAAGAACAAACATAAAAATGTGTGGATGAAATTCTTCCTGAGGTCTCAGCCCACCAGCCTCGGCTTGCATCCTCTCCAAGGGGTTGCAAAGAGTGTGAGCCAGTAGAGAGTGATCTATTTTATGTCTTTTAATTTGCCCCAAAGAGTTCTTATTTTCCCAAGAGATCAATTTCTTTTGGACTTTAAAAAATCCATTTACCTGTCAAACTTTCCCCACAATTATACCACAGAACTGAAATAACATTTTAAAAACCTCAGGGTAAGATCCTGTGCTGTTGAAAAATTTAGACCTTTTAGAAAATGGCTAATTTTTAGTATCTAAAAAACAAAAAAACAAACAAAAAAAAAAAAAAAAAAAAAAAACAACGCAGTTGCTTTAAATAGCAATGAAGGGCTGATTCAAGCCATTAAATTTTATGTTGTGTGTAATGTTGTAATTGATGTCAAGCCTTTCCCATATTCTTCACACTGACATTGGGCAGCCTCCTTCTTGCTAAGAGTGCAGATACAAGAATCCAGACCAAGCAAAGTACCAAGGAATGGGTGGCAGAATAGGAGTTCATTGGTAAGAACAGAAAGTTTCAAATTTAAAGTAATTAAGAGTGAGCCAAATCTTGCCATTTTTTTCCCATCCATTTATTTCAGTAGATAATTGGGTGCATTAAGTATTTTGCGGCAAACTGTTTCTTCTGTGTACGCATATAAAACTTTATTGCCCTTGTAAAATGCATGTTGTGAATTCTGATGCTTCTGTGTGTTTGAGAGCATATAATTGTTCTTTTTGCAGGAAAAGCCTTTTACCTACATCCTAAACTGAACAAGCCAGCTTGCAAAGCAGGAGCTGCTTGTAAGCACAGCATGCTGGATTTAGAGCATTGTGGATGAAAAAAGGCAAGTTCAGCACAGAGCTGAACAAGAAGCCTCATCTCCTTACTTTAGCACAGACATTAGCATAGTGCTTTGTCTCACCTTTGCTATTTTCCTGATAATCCTTAAACAGTTTAAGAAAATCTGTAGTGATTTAAGGCCCTAATCCTGGCAATACTAAAACAAGCTGAGTAACCTCATTTATGAAAGAGCTGCCCCTGAGGTCAGCAAGAGCATAAAGTGTATAAAGTTGTAGACATGCCAGTGTGGAATGAGGAGAAAAATCAAGTTAAGAGAGGTTTCCCTTTGCTATACTGTTTTTCTGTAGGACATGTCCATGTTAGTAATTTAAGCAAGCCCATCCCACAATATTTATCATGTGTAATGTCAGGCCAGGGACCATTCCCAGCAGGCAGTTTGCATGCAACCACCCTGTTTTGAAGAAAGAGGACATTTACTAGTGTCAAGATGTGCAGATCATATCAGGCGGTCTCAGGGGTGACCACAGCACAACTTAGGTCACTGCTTCAGAAGTATGCATGCAGCCTTACTCTCCTGCTCTTTGCATCCAAGAGGTGCGGCTACATGGCTTGTACACAGTTCAAGGAATCTTGCAGTCCAAAGGTGGCTCATGTAAAGCCACCCAAATAGCATAAATTGCTTTCCTGAGTGGTACCAGCACCGCTTCTGCAGCCCACAAGTGATTTAGGATTGGTGCCCGAATATTCACCCGGGTGGTCATGAGCATTGAAGGATGGATTTTTTTTTCTTTTTGTGTGTGTGTGTGTATGTGTGTGTGTGCTCTTCCCTGGTGTGACTGCTTTATAGCAAAAAAATAAAGCATGTCTATGAGCTTTCTTAGGGTAAAGCAAACTTCCACAGGGGTTTAAGGCCATCACGGCTGTCACCTCCCCTCCCCTGTGCACTGCAGTTCTTCATTTTGTCCTCTCTTACATTTCATGTACATTTAAGAGGAAAAGGCCAAAAGCAAAACACTCAACTCAATAGATTTAATTCTGTGATTTTGGAAAAAAAGGCAAAACAGAACAAACTACATGCAACAGATGTTAGTCACATCACTGAACACGTGACTGGAAGATGTGCAGTTGTCATAGTAATAAGAAGCACTGATATAACAATTTTTTAAAGATTCAATAGAGCTTTGAACTGGCCCCTACAAGTGACTCCAGTTGTTTTATGATGTTTACCTCAGCCAGTGAGGTTAAGCAGTAGTCATTGCTCTTGGGAGATATATATATTGCAGTGAAATAAGAGCAAATAAACTTGAATAAAAGATAGGAATGGCATTACTGCAACTAGAGAATTACTGTGACATGCTAAAAAGTGAGTGGGTGGGACTCTGACCTCTAACTGGAAGTGTTCTCCAGTTATTCTCATGGTCTTCATTTCCCCTGCAAGCAGATCAGTTTGCTTTCCTAGATTTAGTCCCTCTTCAGAGACAGTGAGCAAGCTCAGAAGAAGAAAGAAAAAAAAAAAAAAAGCTGGAACAGTGGAACAGTCCGTGGTATGATAGGGAGGAAGAGGACAGTCTTTCAATGATTATGTTGCGTATTTGGCCCAAGGTCCGTCTGCCAGGGGGTTGATTGTTTTCTTTTTAATGTCCACCATTCTGGAAATAGTTACAAAAAAAGCAGTTCTGATGCAAAGCCACAAGCCTGCTTTGATATAGAGTTATGTTATTCCTGTACAGAGGTCCTGTCTTCTTCTGTTCCCATGCCTGTCTTTCCTGGGGGCAGGATTCACCTCACGCACCTAAAACATAGGTCTGTCCTCCCATCTGGCAGATGCTGTTCCCTTTACAGCCTCTCCCATCCTAGGACATGTCAGACAAATCATACCATCTTCTAGATATATATGTCAGGTCCTGCCCTGGAACCTGTCCATTGCAGATGCCAGACTACAGTATAGCAACATCCTTTTTTTTTTTTTCCTCTTTTTTTTCTTTTTTTTTTTCCTGGCCCATAATATATAGGTTTGTTCCTACAAACCCTCATGCAGAAGCAAAATCTTCCCGTTGTGGCTAGAGGAGCTAATTTGAAGTATATGGATAACTTACAAGGGCATTGATTTGCAGATTGGGGCCCCAGATCAGTGTAAAGAGGCCACACTCCAACTTCTGCCTTAGGCACACAGATCTGTCAGTTTTAAATCAGTCTGTGCTGTGACTTTTAACCTTGGCACTAAAATCTAAGTTCCAGGCACTCTTGCCCACTGCTTGGAGGCACCAAAGAGAAGCTAATTATTTCTCACCCTGTTACTTGCCAGACCTCATCTCGCAGTGCAGAATGTATTTCCTGGAATAGACTCCTCTCTTTTTCTTTTTATGCCAAAATAATTCATTTCTGATTCCATAATTCCTTTGGAGATTTAATAAATATCTATAGTCAAAAAAGGGCAGCTGCTTCTTGCACAGCACTAAAATCTTAAAATGTCAAAACCAGCAGGATGGCCACCTCTTCAGATCTTTAATTTCACCCTAAGCAGATCTGATTTGTTGGAGGAAGTAACAGTTTACACATTGCAAAAATAAATGGTGCAGCAGGCGTTCATACACAGTAGGAGGTGTGAAAAATGGGGGGAAAGGGGGAAGGGAGACTGATGGAAACAATCAACTAATGCAGAATGAAAGCCTTTCTCTCTCTCCAAGTGGAACTAATAGGAACATCAAATATGTTAAACTAAAGCAGAAACATGAATGATGAAATTGTTTTCCACTTTTTTTTAAGAACTTTTTTTTCCAAGATTCTCACATATACTTGTGGAGGGAGAAAACAAAGGCTTGTATCTGGCACAAACAAGCAGTTTCAAATGATTCTGAAAAACAAATTTTGTTCATCTACATATCCCATGTGTCTACATCAGCTGTCAGCTTAGAGGGGATAGGCTCTGTGGTGGTTGTGGATGGCCCATAGTCAGGGGGTATTCCCACAGGTGCTGGAAGACAAGCAATATCACAGTAAAAATCAGCAGAGCGGGACTCAGTGGATTAGTAATTGTGAACATCCCCCAGACCTTCAGGAGACAAAGTTAGCAATTTCCAGCAGCTTCAGTGGGCATGTTTTATATTACATTCTCTTGTAGGTGATGCTGGAAGAAAGCAAGACCAACATCTGGTCCTTCCAAGCATCTGGCGAAGGGCATAGGCATAAAAATGCCAGTTTAACTTTCATCTAATACTGCCCATAAATACTGCTGTCACACCAAAACCAAGTGGTGGCTCCATCAATTCACCTGCCATTAAACTCAGTATTTCAAAGGTGTTTTTTCTGTACCAGAAAAGACATTAGACGTTAGAAAATATTTCATCAACAGCACTGTTTGGAAACAAGAAGCATCTTGATAGGGCAAGGGCAAATTCTTGATGGAAGTATATTGGACTCAAATGTTAAAAGAGTAATATAAAGAAAATATAAATGGTGAGTGACGCATTAGCCCAGTTTCATTAACAATACCCAAGTTAATCTAAGAAGGTTAATTTACATATATTTATTTATGATGTTATGGAATTGTCTTATAGGCTAAAAGAAGTACAGGATTAATTTCTTCTCAAATTGTCTCTGGTCTTGCTGGTGAATGGCATTTATTTATTTATTTATTTATTTATTTTATTCTAGAAACCATCATGCTCACTATCAAATTCTTATCCTTCTCAAGCAAATTAGTTGACAACATGGACTTTTTTGTCTCAGTACTACAAAACTCTCCAGGGTACTTCCACAAGCCTGGCTCAGACCCTGTTTGGGAGGCACTCCATTTCTATCCACCTCTTGGAGCTTTCACACTTTGAACATCCACATTTTAGCTCTCAGAGCTGAAGAAAAGTACAAGGGAGTGAGTCTGGAGGCATAACCACTGCCACCTCTATTAGGCACTACCATCACCATTGTCTAAAAGCACCCTCAATAGCCTGACAGTGCTTCTGTGTGCAGCACCAGACTTTGCAGCTCCTGAGCACTTGGTGATGTGCTTCCTCTGGAGTTCCTATATGATATAGAAGTAATGACTACATCCATACTGGCACATGGTCCCAAGCACTGGAGCTTGATTGTATAATAATTTTGCTTAAAAGATTTATATTTTTTGGCCCATGCCAACCAGCATTCCCTTAAAAAATTCCCAGGCATCACTGAATAGTTGGCACAGTACAGGGACAATTCCCAATGGATAATTTGGATACAACACCCCTGCTTTGTAAGAAGAGAATTTAACTGTATGAACATGGCCAAACCCAGTCACCTAACCTCCCAGCCATATAAGAGGCCCTAGTGCTGCTTTCTGATGCAGATGTGAGCAATAGAGCATGCCTCGTATGAATCTGGATTACTTGGACTAGTTCACGTGTGGTGAGGAACTGTCCCAATGCCAACAAATATCACTATTCTGGCAAGTCATTAATCATTTTCTTTACACCAAAGATGGTGTTGCACCAACTTGCTTTAGGAATATACGTTACAAATAAGATAAAGTGACTGATGATTATCCTGACCTGGCTAAATCTGGAACCAGAAATACAAAGCATTGCAGTACAGAGATTTGACCTAGCCAGATCCAAAGCAGGCTGAGGAAGCTGAGAGGTGTTTGTGCCTATAAATCAAACATCAATGAAGGAAAAATGTTTTCATCATGCAAGGACGCTTGTTCACATATTAACTGATGCAGCTAAGTCTGTCATGACATCAGTTCAGAGAACTAATGAAGTGCACCCCAAGTATCATGCATGTGAGCTGATCTATTGAAATACACATGCAAATTTAGACTTGGAGTAAAGTAGATGCCTTGAAATAGAGCCCATATGTGTATTTTGGAAACAAACTATGAGAAAAACAGAAAAATCCCTAAAACAAAGACTTCTTTTTTTCCAGCAAGCCATCGATGCCATAAATGATCATCTCTGTGCATTTCCTATTGCTAGCTGTGCAAAAAGTAAATATCTCACAGAAATGAAATTAAACTCATATAAATTGGTGTAATTGCAATTACAATAATAATTAATTCCATGATGAGCTGATGTTTTGTGGGAATACAGTTCCTTAATTCTGAAAAAAAAATAAAAAATAAAAAAAAATATTATGTATATATATTAATACTACATTATTTCTACTACAAAGCAACACTAAAGAGAACACAGGTTGAAATGCCAGTTTATATTTGATGCAGTTTATTCTTAGTACCTACCCATTATACTCATCTGATTACTTAAGTTTTCTTCTGAACTTCTTGAGTGTAAACAAACTGTGCTAGTGTCCTTCAGCTATGGGCTTCAAAAGACCTACAATTACAAATTTTATTGCTCAGCATTACAAGATGATGGTATCTCAAGAGAAGGTGACAGTGAGTTAACAGATAGGTCCCCAAGGGCAACTGGCCCAGACCTACAGACTCCCTTCTCCAAACAGAGAAACAGGCACAATTAGCGACTTTCAAAATGATAAATCTCTTTCCTTCATTCACCAAGCCTAAGGTGGCTGAGTGGACTGTCTTTCATTCACATTTTATTACTAATTAACTCATAACATTTGGCTTTGTCTCAGAAGAATCCCTAGCTCATTAGATACCATCTCACAACATGAGGGAATGTCACACAAATAATATCAGAAAAAAACAATTATGAAAGGAATTCTTTCTTAAATCACTTCTGGTGAGCTGTTAAGAGTCACAGCATAAGGATTTCGGGTACACATTGATTTTAGATTTTTCTAATGTGGCCATCAGCTCAGAATAGCAGTACCAGTGATAGCAGGAGACAAACAATAGCTAGAAGTCTTAGAGGTGCATATAGCAGCATTTCTAACATTCCAACTACATTTCTAACATTCTAACTACAATATCTAATAATTAAGAAATACATTATTAGAAAACACAACACAGCACATAAATGATTGGGTTTTGTGTTTTTTTTTGTTGTAAGTTTTTTGTGTTTTTTTTTTTTCCAATAAAAGTGGGATGTTTTCAAATGAGTATAAACTGAAACGTGGGCTTTTGCACCTAGAGCTAATGAGAATCTAGGCAAGAGCCAGCTTTGATGTAGGACTAGCTTTAGGATTCAGAACTGAATAAATCCGTTGCAGATATATTCAGGAGATTAAAGTTTGTCACTCAGGTCCATCACTACTTTTGACAACTGTTGGGTAAAACCTCACACATTGTCAGGAAGCTTAACACCATTTTTTGAAGGGAATATATTTGTATGTCTTCTGTTTCATTTACCTCTTCACCTAGTGATGTGAGGCAGAACCATGATATTGAGCGGTAAATGTGGTGACATATAGAAGATACTCCATCAAAGACACAGAAAACACCTCGGCAATATTTAGAGAATTTCTGGGATGTCATTCCACTTCAGAGACAGGAGTCATTAGCTGTGGAAGACTCTTAAATATTCGATGACCCATTCATAGGATAAGTTTTTGTTACATTTCCTCCCAAATTCAAAAAGAATGATGAATCTATAGGATGGATAGCAAGGGATTTATATGGTTTCTGTGCTTAGTAAGCTCTGATCACTTCTTATCTATCCAGAATAAGGCATCAAGGGCTTATAAGGTGATAAAAATTACCTTTAAATCTGCTTGTTGCATTTCTTAGAAATGCTCAGAAATATGGATCCTTATTTCCCTACATGCTATATTTTCTTTTCCCTAAGTAGAAAACAGTCTGTGCAAGATAACTATTTTCTTAAATAAAACTTTATTCCTGATTTCTTGAAATGAATAATGATAGAAACATTGGATCGGGATCCATCAGGTTACTCTTTTATAAATGGTAGATGGGCAATTTAAAGTCCAACTTTTTTTTCCATTGGGCTGGCTTCTGACAGCCTACAGAGGCTGAGTAGCTGAAAGTGGACAAATAAGTCTGTGCTTGACTCCTGCAGATTTTGACAATTCCAAATAAAAAACTATATATTTCTACAGCTCCTTTCTCTTGATTTCCTTAAGTCACAAAAGTTCAGGTCCCATCCAGCCATAACAGAATTTTCACCAAAATACCTAAGGTTTGCCCGACGCTATTTCAAGCAGAGAGCAAAT